>NC_083716.1:174035974-174339004 GCF_028564815.1 Eubalaena glacialis | reverse complement strand
CACATGTAACAATTATTATTTGTATAACCTATTGGGTGGTGATCTTAAAATCAGGATTACCTTCAGTTTGTCTTAATAATTTGAACAATGAGGAATTCATAATATTTAGGTCTTCTTGCTTTAGTCTTTTGTAGCTTAATAAAGAAAAATCCCCAAAGCACATCCTGTTAATTCTGCTGGCAGTTTATTGTGATGGCATTTAAAAATAAATTTTAATACAAATAATAATGTTGAAAATAATTTAACTGATGGCTGGTCATTTAAGATTCATTTTCTAATTTTCAGTTATTGAAGGCTCTTTCAAAATAAGGCTACTTTGAAAATAGTAATATTTATACAACAGTATACACTAAGGGTCTTCATGGACAGTGTTTTCTACACAACAGAGAAAAAAATTCCATCTTCTTTTTTTGAAACCTGAGAACAATTACCTTAATAATAAAACTCAAATGTTACAGGCTGAAATAAGTAAAAATTAAATAAGATTAAAGGAAATCTAGTTTGTATATATAATGATGGTTTCAAGAAGATATATAAACTGGGATTCATTCATGCATTTTATTCTACATAGTCTTAAAATCCATGATATAGAATTATTATTGCTTTGTATAGTCATTCATTTTTGTAGAGTCAGTTTTTCCTTTTATATACACAGACACATACCCATTCCGATGTTCTTCATTTCTCTCTGTATTTCCACTCTTCTTCCCTTAGGATCTTTTCCTTCTGCCTAGAAACTTCCTTTAATGTTTAATGTATATTTTCGTATGGTGATGAATTCTCTCAGTTTGTGTTTTCTGAAAAAAGTTTTTAAATTTCACATTCATCTTTTTAAATTTTCCATGAAGTACAATATACTTACAGAAAAATACATATATCCTAAATGTATAGTTCCGTGAATTCCTCCAAACTAAACAAACCATTCAACCAGCAATGGGGTAAAAACACAGAACTGCTCACTCTAGAAGGATATTTTTATACCTTCTAATGTTCTGGATTGTCAGTGACCACGAGACTACAAAACCAAGTGGCAGGTCTACTTTGTTCTAAGCACAATTACAGGCTAAGGATACACTGCTCTCTAGGATCATATAATCTTAGAGATTCCTAGAGACACCTAATTCTAACAATCAGTCAAGTGAAGCTATATATTTATGGGCTATAGTTCAATGATGACACATAGTTCATCTAACCCATCTTGTAAGGGAAGGCTCCTTAGTACCAGCTAGATGTGAGGAATGACTAGGATATGCACAGGATAAATCCACAATGAAGATAGGCAATTAAATGATAAAGTGTACTATATTTAGTGACTACTGATGACATTGTAAGAAATTATATAAAGTTAAAAGCAAATTGAGGAAATAGAGGTTTGCATATAGATTCATAAAAGCTGTCTTAATTCTAGTCTCCTTACTGCCTACTTAAGTGAAAAAATTTGGGTTAATTTTTAAATTTTGGGTAACGAAACAAATAATATGGCCATCACCTAAATCCCTAAACATAATGGATTACAACCACTGGTTTTTCTGAACCGTGACCTGGCAAAGGGTAAGATAAAGCATCAGAGGTAGAACAACTGACAATTTGAAAATTCGTACAATTATCAAAAATGATAAACTGATACTCAGGAAGTGTTAGAGGGTCTGCCCAAATTAGAGCTAAAATTATGTATTTATTTTTATCAAAATTAGACAGATATATCAAGACAGCAAATTAAAAGATTAGTCAAGGGGTTTTATAGACCTTTTATTGCATATTAAATGCAATGCCAAGCAGTATTTGAATATAACCCATGGTGCTTCCAGCCTGCACCTGAAGCTGGGAATCTTCAGTTATCTGAGGTCCCAGGCTGGAAGACTCCCTGGGGTGCCATTTAAGCAAGGTGTAGGATTTCCAAAGAGTAGCAATGTCATTATGATTAAATCTTAAGAATTTAAGATTTAAGTTCTGCCTATGTTTATTTTGGTACTGCTGTGCAGCCATAACGTCTGTCTTTCAGCAAAGCACACAGTAGCTGTGGCACACCTAGACAAATAATGATCAAGACAGTTAGTCTTATATGCTCCCATAAAAAGGCAAGTATTACAAAGGAATGCCTTGTAAGGATCTTAGGTCCTTTTTGGTAACTTCTAGGATGTCTCAAAAGTAAGATAAGCATATATCGAAGTTTGCCCAGAACAGTCCCAATTTATGTCTTGGTGTCTGATGTGATGTAGCATTTATTCTTGACAAAAAATCTTGCTTTGCAACATAAATGCCATGGTCATCCTGCCAAGAATGGAACAGAATTTGTACAGCCAGGGCATATCTGTCTATTGCCTTCCTCCAGTGATGTTATCAGGTGTTCACGTATCAGCAAAATGAACGACTATTGAGAGGCCTTCTAATTACAATTCAGGGAGCAGCCAGGAATGGACTCAAACCTGGTTTAGTTACTGTTTTTTTCCCTATACTCTCCAGATTCAGTCCTCCAGCAGCTTTCACTTTCTTATCTAAATAGTAGAGCTACTGGATGATTAACGTACACTTCCTCTTATCTTTGAGTGTTTCAGCTTCATCTTCCTTGTCGTTGACAGATAGGATTTGTATGATCTAGGTATTCCTCTCATGTACTGCAACTGGGTATAGGAAGGATCCAAGTGTTTCCTTTGGTGCCAAGATGTAGAGCAGAACTAGAGCAGAAGTTTTGTAGTTCTGATGAAAGAGAGCTTACATCATAACAGTTCGTACTGGAAGCAAAGGTTGCCTCTCCCATCTCCTGATGATGACTTTCTCTTTTATCATGGGATTTTAGATTTTATGAGTAGAGAAATTGTAAAGGGGATGCCACTGAACATAGGTGAGGGTTTTAAAATGCTATGGTGGCAACAGAGGACTTTGGTTATAAGAAATGGTTAATTAAGTGTGTCCCTGACTATTATCAGGTGTTTAGAAGTCAGTAAAATGAGAATTTCTGAGTCAGATAGATTTCCTTCATCGCAGTGTTACCCCACAGTTTCTAAAGTAATACAGAAACCAAAAGAGAACCTTTTATAACTTAACTGCATCATCATGACAGACATATAATAATGTATTAATTTAACAACTTAAAAAATACTTGGTATGCTTAACACTACCGAGTGAGCTAAATTACCCTTATTCTAAAAGAAAACACACATGAATCCCTTATTGATGAATTTTTTAGCCTACTTAGTCATAATGATCTCAAGTATAATTAGGACTCAGACATTGTGACTCCAGTCTAGTTCTATGTTTATAAGTTGTAAGCTTATTCCTTACCCAAGAGGGCACATTTGTAAAAATTATCATCCCAAGCATAATAACTTAAAAATTGTTCAGCATTTCTAATGGATCTCCTGTTTATCAAAGCGATGCTATTTTTTACTATGCAAAATATTTTTATGTATTGATTATAACCCATTTTAATTAAAGTAGCTCAGTTTTGTAGGTCTATTATCACTTAGGTACATTCTAAATAATGGCAATGTATTTACTTGATAAAATAAAATTACTGATACATTGTTAACTTTACATAATATTAGTGTAATTTTACACCTGTGATGTCTCTTTTTTTTTAAATGAACTTTTTATCTTAGAATTGTTTTAGATTTATGGAAAAATTATGCAGGTAGTACAGAGAGTTCCCATGTACTCCATACCCAGTTTCCCCTATTAATAACAGTTTACATTTTTATGGTATATATGTTGCAATTAATGAAACCATAATGATACATTATTATTATTAAGTAATAATACTTTACTCAGATTGCCCTAGGTTTTCCCCACTGTCTTTTTTTCTCATCAAAGATCCTGCCCAGGATACCAGGATTACATTTAGCCATCGTGTCTCCTTAGACATCTATAGGCTGTCACAGTTCCTTAGACTTTCCTTGTTTTTGATAACTTTGATGATTTGAAGGAGTACTGGTCAGGTATTTTGTAGAATGTCCCTGACTTGGGGTTTTCTGATGTTTTTCTCATGATTAGGATCAAAGTTTTGAATTTTGGGGAGGATGACTATACAAGTAAAGCACCATTCTCATCATATATCAAGAGAACATATCATCAACATGAGTTATCACTGTTGATGTGAGGTATGATTTATTTTAAATTGCCCTTTAAAATGCTTGTGTATGGATTCCCTGGTGCCTTGAGAAGGCTTTAAAAATGAATGGTACTCCAGCTAAAATTTTACCTGTGAGAAAATATCACTGTCTCTTTCCAGACAAGTGACATTTTCAAAGCAATTTTTCATTTGACAACAGTGAGATCAATATAACATCCTATTTTACTTATTTTTACATTTGTCCACTGTCTTAAATAATTTAGATTTGACCAAAGTTGATTCAGATTTTGGCAGAACTTCAAAATGGTTTATTGGACCTATTTTAATTTTATATAAATATAAGTTAGCTATAGGTAAGAGACTCAGTGATGGAATATAAAACAGAGCCTGAGTTTATTATAGAATTATGAACATGTAATTATTCTCCTGTTCCTTGAAATAAGGAAATATCATATCTTTAATTGTCTAATCACAAAGAAATAAGCAATTCAAATATTACCTGATTTCTACAAGAAATGTTGAAACTTGTCAAATGAAACTAACTACTAAAGTAATTCCATAGGAAATATTTTAAGAGAATAATTCTATTTTTAAATATATATTACATGGGTAAGACAAAGTATGCTGATAATCATTACAAAAGCCCATTTCTTATTACAAAGTTATTTGGACATGATATACACATATCCTACCTGAACCACAATAGAGTTGACACTCTGGCATTAATAAATCAATTGGGAACTGCCATTTAGAGTTCCAGTATTAGGCACCTGCCGTGGGGCTAAGGTAACAGGGGCCACTGAGACCTTTACCAGCATAAGATAATGGGCACAGACCACATTTTTTCCCTTTTCCACATTTAAGTAAAAACTCGTGTTGGGGTTCACGTCATTGATTTCTGGGAGACTCTCAGTTTGGACTGTAAACATCTAGGGGAACCCACACCCATCTCACTCTCAGAGATTATCCCTATGTGAGGGGCTTCATAGGACCCTGAGGACTAAAGGAATCCCCCAAAGCAGCTTTGTCATGGCTGCTGCTGATACATGACTACAAGAATACAGTTTTTGGAACAGTATGTTCAGAGCCATAGAAGGTACCCAGAGAACCTAAAACTCTCTAGAGACTGTGATATTTCTTTGCTTGAAGGAAAGGGTCATTCCTGTACTCTGTTCAGAGACTCCATTAATGATACTTAAATGCTTCTCAGAAGGTGAACCAAGTGGTAGAATTCACTTCCTTTTGAGCCTGTACAGAAATACCACTTCAATTAAAAAAAAGAAAAAAAAGAAAAAAAAAATCTTAATGATAGTTCTTGAACCACATAATTTCACCTAAATAAAAAATTATCTCACAAATGTTGATATAAAGTTCAAGGCAACAAAGGCAAAATAATGGGAATTTACTTAAACAAAGGAAACTCAGCAGCAATCTAAATCTCTGAGCAATGAAGATTCATTCTAGGGATATTTGTAGTGTTTAACATTATGTTTTACAATAACTGGTTCTATTGTAAATGCTTCAGTGTCTTTTAGGCTCAGATAGGTTGTATAACTTGGATATACAAGATCACATAGCTAGTAACTAGTAAACCCAGGATTCAAACTCTAGGATTTCTGGCTCCTGAACTTGCACTTGAATCATGTCTCTAAATCAAATCTCTGCTTGTGTTATACATATATGTGAACTATGTTTCTTGTTTAAAAGGCTAATAAATTTCTATAAATTGAAATATCCTCAAGTTTATTGTAATTAGTAGATCTTAATTACAAATGTATGATGTAAATGACCAAAGCAAGGAATTCAAATGGAAAGATGAGACAAGTTAATAATATTAACAGCACCATTTATGGTTACTATTTGTAAAACTCTCCTAAACACTTTGTATACACTTAACCATGCCAACCCTAACCACTCTTGGAGGCAGTGATTATTAACCCCATTTTCAAACTAGGAAACTGAGGCTTAGAGAAGTTGTCATCTGTAAAGGGTCAATAGCTATAAAATGTGGAACATGGATTGTGATGGGAAAGGTCAAGATGATGACTGATCTGTGAGCTACTGAAACCAGTTTGAGTTTTTCTGTATTGAATACAAGTGCACTTCATGATATATATTATGAAGGATTTTGTCCATTTTACATTTTTGGAAATTGAGCCATATTTTCAATGTCTTGCAGAAACTCAAATTTGAAGAGAAACTGGAGAAACTTATGTAAAGTGAAAAAAATTTTTTTAAAGTGTGTACATTGCTAAATATTTAGCATTCATCAATTAATACATACCTTTAGTTCTTAAGCTGATAAACATGTTTCTTTTAATATCTTTGTCTTCTTTTTTTCAGTGTTGTCATTTATTCCTAAAAGTTGAAAGATCAGCTTTTTTTTTATTGAGGAATAATTGACATATAACATTATATTAATTTCAGGTGTACAACGTAATAATTTGATATTTGGGGTTCCAGGCTTAATAGAGATGAAGTAATATGAGTAATATGACATGAATGATGCTTAAAATGTTGAGAATTAAAAATAAAAATTAATATGGTGAAGAACTTGCTTTGTTTTTTTTATTGTCTTGGACTTTGTAGCCGGAAGGGAGCTAAGGGACCTAGGGTATTTTTGTTAGTCTCTCTCCCTTTCCCCCTATTACACTCTCCTTTCCTGTTTAGTTTGTTTATCATCTTCCTTCTCTCTTTCAACCTTTTTCATTTCCTCCTTTTTTCCCCTCATTCCAAATCTTCTTTCTTTAACTGAGCATAATATAGATTCAGAGTTCAAAAAATGTGTTGTTTTTATTGAATGGAATTTATGTTTATCTTTTCAATTTTAAAATGGAGAATTTAAACTTTCATATTTTACATTCCTACTACATACTCTTCAAATAAAACAAAATCCAAAAACTTTTGTGTGCTTTTAATTGCATTTGTTTTCTCTTATTGAATAATAAAACCTGGTCATTAATTTATATGTATTCATCTGATGTTTTTGATTTAGTGCATTTGTTGCTTTAAAAATGGTTCTTAAAAGGGGTGTCACATCAATATTTTATGCTTTTTTAAAGTAGATAAACTTAAACCCTCCCTCAAAAATTTTATTTCAGCATTACTTGGATAAGCCCTGGCAGCTGTAGTTTTTAAGTTATGCAGATGATTCTTTTATACATCCAGGTTGGGAACCAAAACAGAGTATACCTTCATTCTGACATACATTTTTTGGCAGCAATAGGGAAAAATGACACTTAGCTGCCTTTTTTTTTTTTTTTTTTTTTTTGGCTGCATTGGGTCTTTGTTGCTGTGTGCGGGCTCTCTCTAGCTGCGGCGAGAGGGGGCTACTCTTCATTGTGGTGTGTGGGCTTCTCGTTGAGGCGGCTTCTCGTTATGGAGCACGGGCTCTAGGCGCGCAGGTTTCAGTAGTTGTGGCACGCGGGCTCAGTAGTTGTGGCGCATGGGCTCTAGAGCGCAGGCTCAGTAGTTGTGGCTCCCGGGCTTAGCTGCTCTGCAGCATGTGGGATCTTCCTGGACCAGGGATCGAATCTATGTCCCTTGCATTGGCAGGCGGACTCTTAACCACTGTGCCACCAGGGAAGTCCTTAACCGCCTTTTTACTGTTACCTAAGTGAAAAGAGCTTTTAAAATAGTAGTATTTAAGAAAATAGTAGGGAATAAGACTCATTAATTTTATAATATGGGTTCTTGATATTGTTTAACATGATGCCAGTATCCATACCTAGTTATGGAAGAATTGGTGTGAGATTCAATGAAAATTGATACCATTGGAAATCATACGTTCAGCAAGCCAACCATAGGTGGCACCTGATAAAGCTTTCTGTATTCATCTAAGCAAAGAAAGTAGGAGAGACATTCCTTACCCTGTGGGAGTTTGCAGTGTGACACATTGGTCCCTTGAAAGGAAGACATTAATAAAATAAATTTCAGATTGTCTCCAATTTACCCTAAAGAGATCAAAACAATGGATCTAATATATGGATTTTTTTCAAAATCTTGTCTTTCTTATTGGAATTCTAAATTTTCACTAGAATCTACCTTTTTAATTGAACCTCTTTTGTATTTTCAGCCTGTTGACTCTTGATTAATTTTCTTCTATCTTTTCTTAATTATTATTTTCTCTTTTCCATTTGCTGCTCCCTCTTTTGGAAGCTCAAATGAGACTGATGTTGGCACTCCCTGGATTATTCTATATCTCCTGAAATTAATTTTGAGCTTTCCTTTGCTCTTTTGCACTACTTTTTAGGGGAATTTTTTGACACAAATCCAAAGTATAGAACTCCATTAATTTTTACATATGTACATACCCATGCGACCATCACACAGATCAAGAACATTTCCACACCTTAGAATGCTCACTTATGCCCCTTCCTGATAAAGTACCCTTGAAAGGTAACTAAAATTCTGACTTCTAGTTCTTTTCAGCAAGCATTCTATTGAAATTTTTATTTTGACCATCATGCCTCTAATTATCAGAAATTTTTGTTGTTTTGATACCTCTTTTTTTTTTTTGTAGCCTATTCTTTTCTGTAATAGATTCTCTATCCTCTCAGATTTCTCTGGGAATACTAATTTTAAACTCAATATTCCCCTATGTTTGCTTTTTCCTTTCCTCTAGAGTTAGGAGTTTGGTCTGTTCATCTTAGTCCTTCAGTTTTATGTTTGGTAGTCTTTGATTACCAATTTATCCTTAATTATCTATTAATAGTTATAAATGAAAGGCTATGCTGTTGTTGGTCAGGATTTCTTCTGCCTTTATGTAGGCCTGTTTTCCAAACAAATACTGCCTTGAAAGAGAGGGATGACAGCAAGCTCTCTGTATGTGTCTGGCGTGTTGATAGGCTGGCTTCCTTTTAGGATGTATGGGCAAGAAGAAGAGTCCACCTTTCCCCAGTCTCCACTCTGCTTTACAGCTAAAATGGAAATGGATACCCTAGGGGTCTTATCTCAATTAATTCAGAGATTAACTTTTTGGTTTTAGCCTGGGGATAAATTCTGCTGCTTTATACTTGAATATAGAGGGAGTAGTGGGAAATGTGACCTGCAAGTTGTTAAATCGATAATCCTTGGGGTAGTCAACTTGTTTTCTGACATACTTGCCCTGTGTGCCAACTCTATGACTTCTGTGCTGGGAAGAAGTATTTCTTTCTCTGTTCTGACGTTCTCAGATGAGTGTTTTAGGCTGTACCTTCTGCTCTGACCTCTTCACTGGGGTAACCCCATCTGCTATCTCTTCTTCAGATTTGTGAAAACTGTTTAGTGTCTTTTTTGGTGTTCAGTGATGTCATGAAACTGTTCCCTACTGTGCATCTTTGTTTTCAGTGCAATGGGAATTTGGAAGCCAAGGGGTGGTAAACACATGGGTCAAGACCATTGTCATGAACTGGAAGCTGACATTGCTTTGACTGGAAAGACATGAGATAAAAATAGGTAGATGATAGACAGAGAGAGAGAGAGAGAGAGAGAAATGCATACATACATAGATAATAGCTAGAAAATAAGAAGAGTTCAGAATAAATATTTTCATACCTATTATAATTGTAAGAAATCCTAGATACAAGGATAATACCTTCAGTTTTTATTTTCAGAAGTTAAGTATCTTCTATTATGAGATTAATGGTAGGTCGGCAAAATAGTCATGAGAACACAAAAATATTGTCTTCATGTGCAATATTGTGATCTTACTCTGAAGAAGATGCAGTCATGGTGATATTAATAAGTGGAAACATGGTAATTTTCAAAATTGTAAACTAAACATGGAAAGAATAAACAGTGGCTGATTTCATTAAAAATATTAAATCAGGTCAAATAAATTTAAGTGCTTCTTTTTAAAGTACCTTTTTTTGGATAAAAAAGCATGACATTTTTATTCGTAAAATTTGAAAAATAAGTAGAAATAAATTAATAAAAATAACTCATAATCCCTCAGCTAGGAATGACCTTCATTAAATATATAGTGTATTTAATTTCAGAGTTTCTTTCTGTACATTTTAAAAAATTAAGATGAATATAAATATATGTTTGTGTACATGTACCCTGTATTCTATTAATTATCCTTTATAAGATTTTTTAAATTTATTAAATAGTCTTTAAAAGCACTCTTTAAATGCCACTCAGTTTTTCATTGTATGTTTATTTTCATTTAATGAAACCCTGACTGTTAGACTTTTGGATTGATTACAATTTTCAATATTATAAAAACATTGCAGTAAACATCTTCATAAATGTTTGAGGACATCTGAGATTATTGCTTTTGGTTACATTCCTAGAAGAGAGGTTATTTGGCAATAAAAATGAATCAACATATTTGAGGCTTTTGATAGATATTGCAAAATTACCCTCAAAGTTTGGTACACATTATTTTTTCCCATCATACAGACAGGAGGCAGTGATTTCCCCTCTACCCTCCAAACTAGAGGATGATTATGGAATCTGACCGGAGTCTCTTCAACTTAACTTTTCAAGGCCCTGATGTTAAGCAGGTGCTTAGTGTCTTCCTTCAATTTAGCCTGAGGAAAATATGTCCCAGTGGTACCACTGACTTGAATCACCCACCATCCCTGCTATTTCCATATACTTTAGTGATTCAGAAACTGTATATTGAGAATGTGCATGAGCAAGGAGAAGAAAAAGAGGGAAAAAGAGAATAGGAATATTGAAAGAGTGGAGCTGGTGACTAGACATCTGAGTTCATGACATCTACTTACCTGGATTTCCGTCAAATAATTCTTGAAAGAGGTGACATTTTCATTTGAATGTAAGATGTACAAAAATACCAGTTCTTCAGCCATCTCTTCCCGCAGGAGACCATGTATGTGTACACTGAAAGTCAGTTGACACAAGTAACCCCTCCTCGCCTTTGTGATTTCTAAAAGTGTTGAGGAATCTCCTAAGCCCAAGTGGCAGCTACACTCACCGCTTTGTTTCTCAGATTGATTTGTGACCACAGTTTTAAAACCTGTACCAGGCTTGGCCTTCAAGTGCTAGAACTAAACCTTAGCTTCTCCTGAATTAATCTTACACCAAGAGCAATCCCATGTTTATACTGAGACTACAGAGACTTATACAGTGATTGGTGTTGAGTATGTGCATTTGTTTCTATTTTCCTAAACCTCTCTTCTCAGCTCAGGGCAATTTTCACAGATTTCATGATTCAATTTTCTTAGAAAGCTTTTATAATAATTTTATTGAGGTGTAGCTCACATACCATAAAAATCATCCTTTAAAGTGTAAATTCAGTGGTTTATAGCACATTCACAGAGTTGTGCAATCATTGCCATTATCTAATTTTAGAACTTTTTATCACCTCCCCAAGAAACTTCATTCCTATTAACCATTAACCCTATAACCATTAATGGTCTCTCCTCACTATCCCCTCCCCCCAGCCTCTGGCAATAGCAATGTACTTTTTGTCTCTGAGGGTATGCCTGTTCTGGACATTTCACACAGATGGAATCATCCAGTATGTGACCTTTTGGGTCTGGCCACCTTCACGGGGTTTTCAGAGTTCATCCATGTTGTAACATGTATCTGTATTTTATTTATTTTTATTGTCATATTCCGTTGTGTGGATACGCCCCATTTTGTCAGTTGACAGACATTTGGATTGTTTCCACTTTTTGGCTATTAAGAATAATGCTGCTATGAACATTCAGGTACAAGTTTGGCGGGGACATGTTTTCAATTCTATTGAGTACTTACCTAGTAGTGGAATGCTGAGTCATGTTTCATTCTTTCATGAGTCACTCTATCCTGCTTTTGAATGTGCACATGCAGTGTCCCTTATTTTTCACTACATTCTTCGAAATTCATCTCAACTTTCGTTTCCATCAAAATTTATGTCTCTTTTTACTGGTTTGACTTTATAGAAATAACAATAAATAATCTTAGTCAAATACTTTAAAACCCAGGGCAAACCAGCAGACACATAGTCAATTAACTACCTGAATTTTGTTCAAAAGCAATAATTTTAGCTGCTTGTGGCCAGCAGAATGGACTGACTTTGCTCTTCTTTTTCATAATTATAAAATTCCATAATTCTGAATCCATAGGTAGAGATGTGTTATTTCCAAATATGCCATTGCATGGCTTTCAGCAAATTCTCTCCCATGAACTATTGCTATATATCTGCTATTTATAAGACGTTTTGAGTTCTCCACGTTTGGAGAGGCTCCTAAAAGAGTCCTGGAATTTATGTCAGAAATGTTTGAAATTTTGTACTTAAATCGCAGGAACTCGCCACTTCCTGTTACCTATGGTACCCTCTCTCGTGGTGCATGCCTATATCTCTATCTCTGTGTCTACATCAGGGTATAAAAGAAGGCTGTGAGTTATTTAAGCTGATTGTATTCTCCTGCAGTATGGCCAAACCAGGCTTGTTTTTGCTGTATGATTTGGTATGATTGGTATTCCTTTTTAGAATGTAAGGTCCTTAATGACAAAAACTGTGTTTTCTCCTTACTCTCACAGCTTTAAATATCTGATATAGGAACATGCCCAGATTAACTATTTGGTAAAAACATTTAAAATGAATATGGGTTAGCAGATTTAAAAAGAAATATGATGATACATACCATGGCAAAAACCAGACTCAATTATGTGATAAAAACATAAAAATGAATTTTTCAGAAAAGCTAAATTTGCATTATAAGCCTTTCTATAATTTTACATTGCAAAATGATTTTCTGTTGTTTTTAAACTGGTTTTCCACCTTAAAAAAATACATAGATTTCTGATAAGGGTTATTCTTATACCGTGCCCAAATGACTAAGGGGAAAAGTCATCCATTTTGCTCTAAACATAATTGAAGTAAATTTTGTTTGACATGGGAGTAGGAGAAATCTGTAAAAGAATAATTAGTTTCAGCTTCTTTTCACTACTTTTTCTGAATCTGTATAACCTGTGTTGTCACTATTGTGATTTGCTTAATTTTTATGTTTTGCATTGGAAAATAAAAGAACAGACCATGGCTTCTCTTAGCTTATCCTCCCTCTGTGTGTCATGATATCACTTAATATACAGCCTTTCAAGTTGTTCACAGTGGGTTGACATACTAGAAGTTGGTGTGTCCCAATTTACTTACACATGTAAGTTAATTAGGGAAGTCATAATTTGAATGCCTATTATAGTGTTTTTTTTTACTTTTTAAATTGAATCTATCCCAAACCTTTCCCAAATTCCTTTTATCTTCTTTGTTCTTCTGAAACATTTGCCTAAATTGTTTTTAATTCAAAATGGAAATATATTTTTTTCTGATTCATAAAGGTATATGTATTTATTGTAAGAAAATCTAAATGTGTAAAATAGAGTAAAACAATCTTCCACCACCTCACTTCACAGAGATGAGTTTCCTCAAGAAAGAGAAGCAGAGGGTGTGAGTATATTATGAGATGTCAGACAGAAGAGGATCAGGTGACCAGAGAGGCAAGAAGGGAACCTGGAGAGTGGTGCTATCAGAAGCACTGTCATAAAGATTTTTAAACAAGGAAAGTTGAATTGAATTGCACTAAGAGTAAATACAGATGAAAAATAAAGGGAATTAAACATATTTTTCATTAAGTTGTCACCTTAAGATCTGTGAAGTGTTAAGTTCAAATTCTTAAATAAAGATCATTAGAGAGCATAGAAAATAAGTCATGGACATAGTAGTCACTTAATAAGTGCTCATTCAACATGATGATAATTCTGTGAACACAGTACTTCTTGTAGTTGAAACCAAAATCTGTTTTATTATTACTATTACTATTATTATTTTTTTAAAGTGCCGTCCCTGGCTGGCAACCACTTAAGGCTTTGTTTGTTTCTACTTAGGCCTCTTATGTAAGGAGCTGAAGGGGAAATAAAATATACAGGATGAAAAGATGGCAATGTTGCCTCCCCCAGGACCTCAGAGCTTTGTCTACTTCACAAAACAGTCTCTTGCCCTCATTGAACAACGTATCGCTGAAGGAAAAACAAAGGAACCCAAAGAAGAAAAGAAAGACGATGACGAAGAAGGGCCAAAGCCAAGCAGTGACTTGGAAGCCGGCAAACAGCTGCCCTTCATCTATGGGGACATCCCTCAGGGCATGGTTTCGGAGCCCCTGGAGGACCTGGACCCTTACTATGCAGACAAAAAAGTGAGTTTATTGTGCCTGCAATGGTGCGGTCTCTGTTTACCTCTTTTGTACAGAAAGATATTTTAAATTGAGATTAAATGGAATTTAGTGAAAAGCCACATCATGACAAAAATGCTTACTTAAATACATATGTAGGCTCTTTCAGAATATGTACTTTTACTAATTTTTCATCAAAACTGGTTCTGTCACTGACATACTATTTTGATTTTTTTTAATTTAATAGTGTTCAGTATAATGTTCTGCCTTTTGGGACGTAACATAAGTGCATCCTGGTAGGAACAAAATAATTGTCAGTTTGAGAAGTAAGACCTGGGGATATGTCCAGAATGCATTTGCATGGAGGTGACAGTTGAATCCATGGGAATATATAAAATCACTCAACTAATAATGGGATTTAGAGAGTCACTCATTTAGGGGGTTGGAGAGAAAGAGTCTGAGATGGTCAGAGAGGCAAGACATTGTAAATCAGAAAGTTTTCCATTATTCAAAAAAAAAAAAAAGGGAAGAGAGTGTCTCATAAAATTATCCAGAAAGTTGAGGCTGGAGAAAGGCTATTGGAATGAACAAGGAGGATGAGTTGGTAACTTTTTGGAAGCAGTTTGTGTTAGGTGATGGAAATCAAAGCAAGATAGTGGTGGATAGCAAGTAAAAGAGGAAGTGGGTGGCAGTTGATGCATGCTGAAAAAGTTGAGAAATTTCCACCAGAAAGATGGTCACTTGAGGCAACGAATAAATTGAAAACCTTTTCAACGTAGGGTATAAATAGCACGTTTGAAAGTGGAGAAAAATTATTCTCAGAGAAAAATACAGAGGGTCGAGTAAGTAGCTAGTTGCTGATGTTAACAGATAAGGGATAAACCACAGGTCAGCTTGTATTTGCATTAGAAAAATGGAGCGAAGCCTTACTGTGTGAGCCCTGAAGGGCAAATAGGAGGATGAATTTGAGTCCTGATATGTTGAAGTAAAGGTAGGCACATCTGAGGAAATGCATGTTAAATCATATCAATATTTTCCATACTACAGGAGTGGAAATTGTCCTTTGAGAGTCAATCTTGAGAGCAGCAGATCTGAGAAGGTGTTGATTGCATTAAGGAAATGGGAGAGTTTGAAACAACTGCTATAAAGGTTATTCTACCAAGAAAATGAGAAGGGGATTACAATCATTTCTGAGACAGTAGCAGATACAACCAGATTGAACTTGACAAAGAGGAGACAGTAAAGGATTAGATCAGCAGGTTCCATAACTTTCTCCAACAATGCTTTGCTGCATGGCAACTGCAGAGTTATCTTTAAGAGGTCAAGAAAGGCAGGATAAAGTCCATTAAAAAAATTATTTTGACTTAAGATGTAAATAAAAGAGATTATTTATTGATAACACATCTAGCAAATAAAATAAAGGGCACTGAAATGTCTTGAGAAATAGAAAATGTGATGAAGTTAATTTTGATGGTAGAAACACATCTTCTTCGGGGTAGTTGCTATGAATAGCAATATGTAATATTTTGCTTCACATTAAAGCCAGCATCTCAGCAAGCTGACAGCACAGAAGGAGAAAGCAGAATACCTGAGAAGCCTTTGAGATACTACCCAGCATTCCAATTAACCAATCAGTATTCTGACACAGGAAGGAAGAATGTTAACACGTATTCAGGATCTCTGCGTCAGGCACTAGACTTTTTATACAAATTAGCACACATATTTACTATAACTTGGTAAGACAGGAAGTAACAAAGGACCTGGGGAAAATAAGTAACTTACAAAATGCTACATACTAGTAAGTTTTGTCGCAAATTTTTTAGTTCAAGTTGATTTGACTCCCTACTGAAATATTCTGTTGTATAACATCTCTTAGTTTAATTTCTGTTGTATAGCAATCACCATGCTCACAGCTTTACAAAAATGAATGGAAGAATGAATGGGTAAATAATGAAACCGGCAATATAAAAAGTACTTTCTCATTTTACTTACTACTTCATCCTGAAAAATGCCTGGCTCTTCATGGATACCTCCTGCATTTCCCATTTCTCAAGGGGCCCTGGATGTTACTTAACCAGGAAGCCCTGAAGGAGGAAAGGAATCTTTCTGAAATAAATCCCAATTCAGAGATATAAGCTAATATTGGCTTAAAGTGACTTGGGAAGTAAGGAGAAAATGTTTGTATTTGAATGGAGGATTAACTAATGGAATCATTTTAGGTATGTGGTAGACAACTTTAATGGAGAATCTTTAGGGGTGGGACTCCAATCCCTCACCTTGGCCCCAGCTCCTTTCAAATATGACGCCAACCACATTAAAAGACTAACGCACATCTGCATCAGTATACTTGGGTAGAGCTAGGTCAAATGAAGTAATCTATTTTTCATGGTCCTCTATTAACAGACGAATAAATACCCACAGGGATTACCGAGTCTTTTTATTTTTTTTTTTTGGTTTCGAGCTTTAAATGATCAGCTTTTTGTGCCATGTCCTAGCCCTTCAATCATTCTTGATTAAAGTAGTTTTGACTTCCACTTGCAACTTCAGGATTGACTTCTGTGTGGATTGATTCCTTAATGTTTCGGGTTATTCACACTAATTGACAAGAACTTTATTTCTGCTACATTATAATCACTGCTTGGATTAAAAATCTAAATGACTCCTGATTTGACCTGGGTTCAGATTTTAACTTATATTTGAGTATAATTATCAATGCTTTGTTAAAAAAAGGACACTTAATAAACTAATGATAGAAATTAGGGCTTCATTTTCATGTGTGATGAATATATTAAGTGCTTTTGAATAGTTTTATGCAGTGCCTTTATTATAGATGAAAGTTTGTGTCTTTAAGAAAGAATAAATTACCAATCACCCTCTGCTGTGGGTATTAAGAGGACAGGTACAATGTCTTATTATCTTCATATCATTGGTGCCTTATATGTTGCCCAAAATATCAGCAGCTCTTCCCACCATTTACTAAGAATTTACAATATACCAGAACTTAAAAGCTTCACAGACTTGAAGTGCTAGCTCTCAAGTTGTGAAATGGTAGATCAGGTATTTAGAATCCTATCTGTCCAGCTCCAACGCTTATACTCTTTAAGTACCTTAATTCTCTAATTTTATGTTCAATAAATTATTAAATAAGTGAGCAATTTAAAAAAAAATTATTCAGACCTTGACATCTATGCATTTCCTAGTAGGATTTTAGACTTTGCTAAAGGGACTCATTCTGCTACCCCAAATTTCATAGGCATATCTATTTTTCCCACCTGTAATTAACTCCTGGTTGTTTATAAACCCAGACAATCCTAAAGAAGTTTTTAATGAAAATGAAAAATTGGGAATCTGAATTTAAAAATAGTAAACCAGTTCTTTTTTTTAAATTTCAAGTACAGGGTAACTTGATCTTGCCAAGTTGGGGCAGTAATATGATTTTCACATTAGCTCAGATGACCTCTGGTTCATGAAGTCCCCTGATTATTCTGACAGACATGTGACCATGCCCACTCTTTACTCTCATGCTCTGCCATTTGTATTTCTTTGTATGCTACCTGTCACATCTTGCCTTGTATTAGAGTTATTGTGTTCTTATCACTTTTCTAGGAAGCTCCTTGAATGCAAAATTCATGCCTCATTTATGTTCAAATTCCTTTCATTGCCTCTTATGCCATAGTTGCTCACTGCACAATTGTAGAATATAATGGCTGAATGAATTTTAAAAAGCACAGTGTATTGAGATTTAAGAAACCAATAGTTGTACTCAAAGCTGAGATATTAATTTTAAAACTAATTTTCAATGTAAAAGTGAACTTTATGTTAAATTATGTTTAGACATAACTGGTATAGTAAAAGGGACCAGGAATATAAAAGGGCATCTGAAAATAATAGATTCTGTTTGTTTTCTCGGGGGCTCTGCCACATACAAAAGCAAGATTACCCGAAGTTACATCTCCAATTTGGTGAAAAATATTTATTACCAGAAGCTCCCTTATAAACTTATATAAAATTCAGAATCAACAACAAAAAGACCAAATCAGTGTCTTCTAGATAACACAAGGAATTTGTTTGCCAACCACAGAAAAATAAGACAAGGATTTGAACTTGGTCTTTCTGATTTCCAAGCCAATTCCTTCTGTTGTTTTAATGTTTTGTTGTTATTGCTGTTTGTTTGGGTTTCAAATTTTTCAACTAAATACCAAAGACATGGAAAATGTCATTCATTATGCAATGGTTACGTAACATATTTCTTAAATGTTTGGTTCTATTCGTATTATTTCAAAAAATTGCCATGGATAGTAGCAAGCAAGTCCTTTAATTTATGTTCTTTTATTTTAGCTGTTATTGGTATTAACATCTAAAATAGGAAAATCATACTGAGTAGTAGGATTCTTTCAACTCTAATATTCCTTAAATTTCTGAAAATATTTTTGAAAACTCATATTTTGGAACATTTGCTACTAAACCTGACAATAGCCGAGAAGTATTAAAATTCTCTAAGTGATATGATAAAAATCAAGGATAGCTAGTTTCTATTTGGTTTGCATAAAATGCAATGTAATGAAAGAAGGAAGTTGTATTTTAAAATATTTCCAGTGGCCACAAGTTATTGTTACTGCTTTGGGTGTTGAAGGGATATGAAAAAGTGAAAACTGTATTTTGAAAGCTCTAAATAATACATGCTCATAAATGGCTCACTTCTTATTTTACTGAAGAAATGGACAATGGACTTGGAGTTCATTGGCCAACATGACGTGAATAGCTGCATCAATGGTATTGGAACCACATTGCTTGAGTCTGATGGCAGTGTTTCTTTAATATGACCCTACCACATGGAGAGGTAAATTGCAGATATTAATCTACTACATTGAAATTTTGGAGTCTCGATTCATACTGTTTTCTTTTTGCTCTTGCAGACTTTCATAGTGTTGAACAAAGGGAAAGCAATCTTCCGTTTCAATGCCACACCTGCTTTGTACATGCTCTCTCCTTTCAGTCCTCTCAGAAGAATATCTATTAAGATTTTAGTACACTCATATCCTTTTTAAAATGCTTACTTACAATGGTTCTTTAAAATGCAGTTTTTGTTATTTTTTTTAAATATAGATTTTAGTCCTTTTGTACCTGAAAAGACTCTGGTTTACCAATCTCAATATAATTTGGTGTAGATCTGTGAGTAGATTGGGAGAATGGCAATTTTAGTATTTTAGGAAAAATTGCTTTTGTCTATTACTCCCTTGTTCAAAGAGATTTTTTTTAAGTCTATAGACGTGCTTAGAATTTTTTTCTAAGGAAAAATTGTTAGCATTTCAACAAATGTCTTTATCAAATATTCAAAGTTCCTACCGTGGTCTTTTATCATATTCCTTGATTCTAAGCTACTGCATTCAGCATGCTTATCATGTGCACTATTCTGACGAATTGCATATTTATGACCATGAGTAACCCTCCAGATTGGACCAAGAATGTAGAGTAAGTGGGTTTAAGTACATTTTAATATAGTCTTAGTATGGTCATTTTTATCCTTTCCTTTTTATACCAGGAAGTTATTGCATCTATAAAAATTGTGGTGTTTATCTTCCTATGTTACATAGTTGCTTTTCTTTCAATTATTTTTTTCTCCCCTACAATATTAACCTGCTAATATTAGAATAGAATAATACATGCTACAGTCTTTTCTAGAAAAAAGACCTTATCAGATACCCTGCTTTGTTCTTAGACATGTCACATATCTCTTGTCCTTGGGTATATTTCTGATAGGAACAATACAGGAATTTTCTAGGCAGATCTAATACCTGTGTTCTTAGTAATTTTTAAATACCTCTACTTTCTGAGAGTGTTTCTGATATGTGCATTTTAAGATTTTCTGGAAAGACCTTTACTGTAGTTTATTCTAATAGTTAGAATGGGTCCATAAACTAACAGCCGTACTCCAATAGATGCCTTCCTTTGGTTGATCAGAAAAAATTAATTATAAAGATTCACATGGTATTGTATTCTTTTCACATTTAATATCCCAATGGATTCTTGTGCCTAGGTACACTTTTACTGGAATATATACTTTTGAATCACTTGTAAAAATCCTTGCAAGAGGCTTCTGTGTAGGAGAATTCACTTTCCTTCGTGACCCTTGGAACTGGCTTGATTTTATTGTCATTGTTTTTGCGTAAGTACTTTCAGTTTTTTGAAATGCCAAACTCATCAAAGTCTCAGACAGCACAGTATTCCAGTAAGAACAGACTTTTGGGGTTTGACTTTTCCTGCATATAATGGTTGCATTTAAAGGATACTGTATGAAAGTTAGTCATCAAAAAAATATTAATATTTTTTCAGATAGAGCATTTTCTACTCAAAAGTGTATGACATCATTAAGATAGATGATCTTCCTCCATGCTCAGTACTTGGATAGATAATATATGTGGTGCCAGTTAGGGTCACACTTTTTCCAAGTTCTTATTTAAAATCTGGTAAAACCTATAAGAAAAACAGAAAAAAACTCAAGCATTTATTATAAGTACGGTGCTCTTTTTTTTTATTAACCTATATTATTCAAAAGCTAATAAGTATATTAAAATATAGAAATAAATCTTTTTATAAGGGCTGTCACTGCATACTAAACCTAACATTAATGCATTGTGTATACATTACATAGGCATCCACAGTTTATTTTCAAGGGAAAAGTATCACATTAAGATATAATTTTAATTTATTCATATTGCTGCTCTTTTCCTAAATATATTTGTCAGAAACATTTCTTTATTTTTTAAATCTCAAACCTAGATACAGTATTTTCCCTCTGTCATTTTGAATTGTAAAAGTAATACATGTTCATTGGAGGGATTTAGACAATACAGAAGGGTCTTGAGATTTCTAGTCTCCAATTCCCGCACACCTGCCCCACCTCTTTGTCCTTCAGGCTGGCTCTTTTTGTGGTCAGATAAGACTGCTGTAGTGCCACCCACCACCTGCTAAGACAACACTGTGTCAAAGAAGGCTGCATCTTCTCAGGGGTCTCCTTTTTTAAATTTATGTGCCATAAACTTTACCATTTTCAAAGTATAAAATTCAGTGTTTTGTAGTATGTTCACAAAGTTGTGCAACCATCACCACTCTCTAATTCCAGAATATTTTCGTCACCCCAGAAAGCAGTCACTTCCATTCCCTTCTCCCCCCCCGTCCCTGGAAACCACTCAACTGTGTTCTGTCTCTGTGGATTTGCCTGTTCTAGACATTTCACATGAATGGAATCATACAATATGTGGCCTTTTTGTGTCTGGCTTCTTTTAATTAGCATACAGTTGTCAAGGTTTGCTGCTGATATTTTATAGAATATTAAATATCTATATTACCATAATATTGAAGTTTAGTAATTGAAGCATTTAATTGTTTATTTAGGCATTTATGTGTATGAAACCATTTTAATAATACGTTTGTATTTTGCTCACATCAAATGACTCAAATCAAATCAAATTAAATTAGTAATGATAGAAACAAAAGACTTGCAGAACTATAAATTTAAATAAGAAGTTCCAAACGTAGGAAACACCTTGACTAAAGGCACAGGTAAGTATCATAGACTCTATCTAAATTCTGAATAACTCTGATTTAATTCTACAGGTATTTAACAGAATTTGTAAACCTAGGCAATGTTTCAGCTCTTCGAACTTTCAGAGTGTTGAGAGCTTTGAAAACTATTTCTGTAATCCCAGGTAAGAAGTAATTGGTGTGAAGCATTAGGCCACTCATAACTCCAACAATTTGGGAGTTGTTCTTTGTTTGTGTGTGTGTTGTTACCGTGTTTGTATGTAAACTCCCCTATTACAGATATGTGACAGAGTTTGTGGACCTGGGCAATGTCTCAGCGTTGAGAACATTCAGAGTTCTCCGAGCTTTGAAAACAATTTCAGTCATTCCAGGTGAGAGTGGGGTTAAACACCGGGGCCGACTTTGATCTTTTGAAGGAAAAACAAGAAAAACGTTCTCTTATGCAATTTTAATTAAATTTGATCTCTTATGGTTTTCACAATCGTTATTAAAAGTCAGCCTTTGAGTTTAATCAGTTGCATGAGTCTTAGACAATGAAGATGGCCATTTGGTTCACATCTCAACTTGAAATTTTCCCTCCTGTCTAACAGTTCATTTTCCATTTTGCTTATCCAGGAATGAAAATTTCAATTTGTTTTATTGCTTTTCATATGGTTAAGAAAAGAGATATAAAACATCAGCATGGGGAGGATTGCATGACATAATGTTTTTTTCTTTCCTCAACAAACCATTTCTTAACTGAAAATTAGTAAGTTGTCACTATGTGCTGCAATTCAGCCTCTTTTTTGTTTTGGTGTCATTATAAAGAGATGTTTTGTCTGACAAACATTCACTGAATTGACACTTTTTAAGAATTATTTTTTAAGTGCGTGTGGATATGGTTTGAGCAACCAAATTATTCATTTTGACAGTTTGGTTATTCTCTGGAAATATTTTAAAGTTTTTAATCACTTGCTGTAATATACAGAAACAAAATATATAAAACAGCAAGTCCATCCTTTTGAGCTGGTAGACTTTTTTCCAACTAGGTTATTTAAAATCATTGATTTGATAAAATGCATGCATTTCTAGGAAAGCTTGTGTTTTGTTTTCGTTTCTCATTCAGAGGCTTTATTTCATTTTGAACACCTATTTCTCCTCACCGTATTCAGGCCTGAAGACCATCGTAGGGGCCCTGATCCAGTCTGTGAAGAAGCTTTCTGACGTCATGATCCTGACTGTGTTCTGTCTGAGCGTGTTTGCACTGATTGGGCTGCAGCTCTTTATGGGCAACCTGAAGCAAAAATGTGTGCGGACTCCACTTGAAAATAATGAAACAATAGAAAGCATACTGAATACTCTCGATGAAGAAGACTATGGAAGTAAGAATGCCCCTCCCTGTAGTTATTCATAGGTTGAAATAAGGCTAAGAGCATTGTTCTCTTTTGGCAATGAAATGTTGCTTTCATTTTAATTATTTCAAAATCACGCAAATATAGAGAAAGTTGCTACAATGTGAATTTGGATCATGTTATATTTTCATAAATTTCCCTCGATCTAAGCTTTCTAACAGTTCTGGTATTAAGAACATGGGATAGTTCCATAATTCTCAATTTCTGTAAGATAAAAAAGAATAAGTTTGCTCTAGAAAAATAAATTTAGCTATGAATTAATGATATTGACCATTAAATTTCATAAGTTATATATTTATATACTGTAGTTTTATTGAGTAATTTATACTTATGTTTATTTTATAGTATAATTTATTATATAGTAATATAATTATATTTTTACCCTTGTATTTTTCGTATAACTATAACATTGTACAGTCATGTTAATCATGTTATAATGATAATATTATCACATATTAAAATGTTTGTCTCAGTAGTATTTCTAAAGATTTGTATAAGCAGAACAGTTTATGCAGCTTTATCAGCACTATCCTCATACTATAACCAATGATGAGTTTTACAGCTCTTTCTAATGGCTTCCCTCAATCTAGCTAATGACCATCAAAGTTTAATTCATCAGAACTAGTTCTGTAGATACCATTTAAGATGATCTGTACACACAGTCTCAGAAGTCTACTTAATTCACAAGTGTATTTTAGAGTATCTTACAGAAAGCATAAACGGCATGTTTTCTAAATAGTTATCCCCCAACACAGTTTCTCTCGCCAGGGCTGATGAGTTTGGGTGAGAATGAAATCTAGCAAGATTGTAATTTCTGTCTAACACCTGCAGTGTGTCTGTGTGATGTAGCCCATGTGAACCCATAAACCTTAATAATTAGATCCAGAGGTAAGGTGAACATGCAAGTGCCTTTGATAGAAGGAGATCAGGGAGTAAAGGTCAGGTGTTAATTCTCCTTAAATAATAAAGAGTTGTATACATCATTTTTTTTTTTTTTACTTTACTCAGTGTGTTTCTTCCTACTCACTGAGGAATATAAAGGCAAATAAAACCTAGCTAATATAGTAAAAGACTGTAAATAAAGAAAACTGAAAAAAAGGAAGCCTAAAACAAGAAAACTGAAGGTTTTCAAAGTAAAATTTTTAATGTATATATTTTTTACTACCAGCATTTGATGAGGAATATAGCATATTTTCCTTTCCTTTTCTTTAATTTATTTTTCAGCTTCTGATTTTTATTAATATGATCTTAAATTTTATTCCTAGTTTCCAAAGGATTTTATTTCTTAATTTATATACCATGCAAGTTATAGAGCTTACAGGTAATTGCTGACATTTGTACTCTGTATTATGAATCAGTTTACAGCACTTACTTAAACTTGACTTTTTTTTAACTAGGATCATTACCAGTCCTTTTATTCTGAATCTTGGTCTCATTCCTGAGTTCATGCTTTGAGTGATTTTTTTTTTTTAACCTTCTGGAATTGCTTCAAGCAATTTTTTTTCAAAAGGAGTAGAAAAAGCTCTTGGATTTTGCAGTGTATCTTCATATTGCGTTTACACATGAGTGAATGACAGCTTAGCTAACAATGAAATTTTATACCACAATCTTCTCCCTCAACTCTATACATTATTCTTGATTTTCTTCTGAAATATAGTTTCACAGCAGAGATGATTGTGTTAAGTCCGAGTTTGGTTTCCCACCTGTTTTCTGTGTCATAGAAGCCCAGTCTCACTGCAATATTTATTCAAGTATTCATTTATCACATGGGTTTATTGAGTGCTTCCCTGAGCTAAGCATTGTACAAGTTTCTGGACCTGTAGCAGTGAGTATGATAACCTCAGCCCCTGCATCCACAGAGCTTATCTTCTAGGGAGAATGAAAGAGTAAAAGGAGGGGAACAGACAAATAAGAAATATTGCAAGTTTTAACAAATGCTATGCAAAGAAAATAAATCTCAGGGGCTTAGATACCAACTAAATGAGAAGCCCTCTCTGAGGAGGTGGCATTTAAGCAGAGATCTAAAGGATAATAAGAAGCCATAAAATAGTGTAACTGTAAATGGGGGCTGTTCCTTGAATTAGAAGGAAGAGCTTGTGGAAAAGCCCTGAGACAAGAAAGAGTATGATGTGTTTAAGGAATGGGAAAATAGCAGTGTGGTTAGACTTTAGCAAAGGAGAGGCAGAATGGCAACAGAGAAAGTTAGAGAAAAAGGCAGGGGTCATATCATGAAGAATGTCTTAGCCCATGGAAAGGAGTTTGGATTTTAGTTTAAATGCAGTGGTTTTAATCACTTTACCATATGGGGAGCTGATTGGGTAAGAGTAGATGGTAGATTGGAATAAGGAAGACCAGTTAGGATGTTGTTTCTATCATTCCAAACAAAACAAGATTGTAGTTTCATCTAGAGTGGTGGCAGAAAGTGAAAAAGGTGAGTTCAAAATGACACCTGTAGAACTCGCTGATGAATTAGAGAGGAGAGAAGGGCTTGGGGATCTCGTCTAGGTTTCTGGCACAGTAACTGGATAGGTGGCAATGGGAAGTGAGAGAAGAGTGGGCAGGTTTGTAGGAGAAAGTCACTATTAACCAGTTAAAATTGAGATGTCATTGGGACATCCAAGTGGAGATAGAAAGTAGACAATTGGAGATTTAAGCATAGAGATCAGAGGAACTGCCTAGTTTGGAGATACACACTTCGAAGTAATCAGCAAAGGGAAAAGATATGTACACACATACACATATCCTTCTGAAAACCCTGATGTTTATAAGTAGGTAGAGAATGGGAAATCTGGTGTTTAAAGCAAATTTGGTGTTTAGAAGATGCTCATCTCCACAACCCTAATGTCTAGAAGGCAGGTAGAGAGGAGGACCCCAGAAAAGATGCAGTGAAAGAGTGGCCAGTAAAGCAAGAAGCAAAGGTATAAGTAGGAAAACCAAGAGAAAAAAGTATGTTGAGTAAAAGGGAGTGCTTGTATTGAACGATGCTGCAAGATCAAGGATTAAGATCAAGATCAAGGATGATGAGGATAGAGAAATGTATATTAGCTTAAACAACATGGAAGTCATTAGAGACTTTCATGAGCAAATTTTAGTAGAGCGGTAGGAGCACAAGCTTGGACGAAGGTGGTGACGGGTGAATAAGATATCAGGAAGAAGAGAAGACAGTATGTGTAGACAGTTCTTCCAAGAAATTTGGCTGTAAGGGAATCAGAATAACAGGGGCAACAGCCGGCATTTTTTTAAAGATGGATTTTGATAGGGATGTTTTTCTAGTGCTAGAAATGAATGAGTAGTAAAATATGGATTAATAATTCAGGAGAGTGGGGGAGGGCAAGTCCTTGAGAAAGTGGGAGAGCGAAGGGGAGAGACATCTCCACCATAGAAGCAGGAGGAAAGATGGAAGAGCAGGCTCCAGCGTAATCAGAGGAGGATTAAGTCAAGCCCAGTGGCTTTTATTTCCACAGAAAAGTGCGAGATGGGATCATTGGCTGGGAGTGCAAAAGAGGAATTCTTCTCTTGGTATTACATTTTCCCTTTACATGTTAACCTTAAATTCTCTTGAGGCTAATTATCCTAATAATTTACTGTTTATTTGTTTGGGAATTATTTTCAAGTGTTCTACAAGACCAGAGTGAGCTACTCCCATTGCTTCACCTTTCATCATTCGTGTATTGAATTGACTATGTTAGCCCTGCAACATGCCCATACAGGCAGCTCTAGAGCCCACTTTTATAAATCAGCTACTCAGTGATTGGTAAATGTGAACTGGTATTTCTTTAAAGGATAACGCTAAAGTAATCCTTCCATAATAAAAATATCTCAGAGGTTTATGTATAAAACGTTGCATGATAACCTCCTCCATCCTCATTCTGCCATGCCTACCCTCCCTAAGGCACAGGATTTTTTTCAAAAATGAACACTGTGAGAGTTTTCACCCCAAACTAAGAGGCCTTATTGGTTTATTTGTGTCTTCTAAGATTTGTGTCTTCTACGTAAGACCAAACGATGGCATATAAGTCAGTCAGTCTTATCTGAAGTTGTTTAGTAAGAGCTGCTGCTCTTTGAGCATTGATGTAGAAAGTGTGGGTCACGTGTTAAGTGTTTTACATGCAATAGCCTATTAGTACTAATTCAACAGCTCTACAAAGTAGGTGTTCTTATCTGCATTTTACAGATGCAGAAGCTAAATCTTAAAGTGATAAAATAATTCACCTGCATAGGAAGGGGCAGAAACAATGTTCAAATCCAAGTACATCTGACTGCAAAGTCTTCGTTCTGCTGTTACTCCAGCGCCTCCTAGAAATTACATCTTTATTTATTTTGACTTGAGCCAAATAGGAAGTTGGGCCCTTATTAAAAAAAATTCTTTCTGTCCTTTATACCTTTACTGTATACGTTTGGATCAGCCCCCTGTATTAAGAATAAGTCATTATAGTAAATAAAGGAAGAGTTATGAGTTCCTTTACACCTGAAAATGGGCACAAAGGGTACCATGAAAGGGGAAAATGTACATTTATTTCAGTTCTGTATCCTCAACATCCAGAACTTAGTAAGTCCTAAATAGATGTTGATTGGTGAGTAAACAATGAGATAATTTCAGAAAATAAATTTCCTTCACTTATAGTGTTGCCTTGCCAACTGTACCCCTTCTGGAATACTTGGGGCTGAGCTGGGGGCTCTTTTCCTTCTCTTTCCCTCCCTTCCCTCCCCTTCCCCAGCTCCACTTTCTCTCTGGGTTAACTCATCGGATCCCATGGCCTGACGATGACGCCCGTCTTTGTATCTCCATAGTTGATACCTTCACTGACCTCAAGACTCATATCAATCCAGTAACTTACTTGATAAATATAATTTAATACCTAATAATCATCTCACGTGGCGCACAGCTAAAATGGAGCTCCTGGTTGTCCTTCAGTCCATTCCTTGCCCCACTCGTCCTTATCCCAGTAACTGGTACCACTCTTGACCAGTTGATCCATCCTTTTGTCTCCTCTCTTCCACACACCCCACATGCACTCCGTCAACACATCCCGTCCACTTGATTCTATACCCTTCTCTCCATATCCACGGCTACTCTCTGAATCGTAGCCATGTCACCTGTCACTGTAGTCACTTAGCTTGTATCCCTGCTTCCACACTTTCCCTCCTATAGTCCATAGTCCACAGAGCAGCCACAGCAACATTCAAAAATGTTAATTATTGTCTCACATCTCTACTTCCTACTTCTATTACTTCCTATCATACTTACAATCCAAACTGCTTTCCATGGCATGCAAAGCCTTGCTACGTGGCCCCGGCCTACCTCTGACACCACAATCCTCCCCACTCACTGCACTATAAGTGGGCTGGCCATTTTGCTTTTTTGTTTCCATATACCAACTTCACTTCTACCTTGGGGTTTTGCTCTTTGCTCTTCACTCTGTCAAGATGTCTCACGAGGGTCCTTGAATGGCTGGCTTCTCTGTAGCATTCAGGTTCCAGCTCGAATGTCATCTCTTTAGAAAGGACTTCCCTGACCACATTTGGTCACATTGTCTTAATTTATTTTCTTTAGGGCATTTATCCCTATGTGAAAATACCTTGTATATTTACTTATTTACTTGTTAAGTGTCTTTGTCCATCCCCAACCTCCACCCTTACCTAAACATAAAGAAAGCTTCATAAAATTGATGATCTTATTTATCATGTTTGTCATCGTATTCACTGCCTGGCCCATAAGAGGTTATCAACAAATATTTGAAGGAGAATATATAAGAATACAATAAATAAATGAATGCCTATTGCCTGGCACTGGGTCTGAATATGTTTGCAAATATATCTATGTTAATTAACTGACCTGCTGTGTCACTCTTAAAGCTTACACTCCGTAATGTTATATTGTTCAATTTCTTCCTAAACAGAATATTTTTATTACTTGGAGGGATCCAAAGATGCTCTCCTTTGTGGTTTCAGCACCGATTCAGGGTATGTAATATTTGTTTTCAGTTTAGTCCAAAGGCTGGGGGAAAAAAGGAAAATCAAACTCAATCAGTTTGCTAATAAGAACCTTTGATTCTATATTATTTTCATATATTTCATGGCATTTTTTGACTCATTCTGTCCCACAGTGAGTCCAAACTTTAAAACTTTCATGGTTAATGCATACCATGCATTTGAAAGCAATACTTTGAGGTAGTGCTTGAATTAAAACAAGATACAAATCATATACATCCTAAGAAAGTAGAAAAAAATTACTTCCAGAAAACCCTACCAAAAGTTGGTTGGATTGTTTCCAGCCTTTCTTCTTTCTGGAAAGAAGAGCGACAAAATCAACTTTTCTTTCCATCCCCAAATTATACTCATTCTCCCATCAAGCATGGTTCATAGGTGACAGAATGCAGTGACATTTTGGCCACTCTAAACAAAAGGATCCCATGGACTGGGGTAAAGATATTTTAAGAATGTCGTATTTATGTAAGTACCCATTTTGCTCTTTCTCCCACACACCGACTTTATTTCTGCTGCAGGGCCTTTGTTCTTGCACTCCCCCCTGCCCAGGGGCTCTGTGTACACTGGGAACATAAAAATAAACAAGATAAGGTTGCTGCTCCTAAAGACACCTCAGAACACTCTGTTTATTTGACATCATGGATACCAATCCACTAATTTTAAAAAGAAAAAAAGTCTTAAACTAGAAATCTCTATGCACTTGCACAATTGCTATCTATTGACTATTCTTGATTCTAATTCACCCCAAGAATAATTTGGTGAGACACAGTTTTATTAGAGGCCTATATATCAATCTTTATGGGTACAAGAACTACTATATGACATCTGGTGAAAGTTTCCAAGTCTTAATGATTGATGATGATGATACTAATAGCAGCTACCATTTATTAAATGCTTTTTATGTGCAGGAACTAGGCTAGGTAATTTGCATACATTATCTTCTTTAAACTTAATAACAGTCTTAACCTTTGGAGGTAGGTATTATTATCTTGTCTCACAGAAAGAAGGAACTGGGCCTTGGAGAATTTAAGTAATTTGACAAAGTCAACAACTAGTAAAGAGTAAGGATGGGATTCAAACCCAGTTCTTGCTGACTCCAAATAATGTGTTCTTAATCATTATGCAATATTGTCCCCCTGGAAAGGAAACCTTGAGTTTCCGACTTCTCTGTAGTACCCTTTAGCTTGCATCCTGAAGGTACTCTGACTTGTGATATCCTTTTTCACATGTAGTCAGTGTCCAGAAGGGTACACCTGTGTGAAGGTTGGCAGGAACCCTGATTATGGCTACACGAGCTTCGATACTTTCAGTTGGGCCTTCTTAGCCTTGTTTCGGCTAATGACCCAGGATTACTGGGAAAACCTTTACCAACAGGTGAGTGCCAAGAGAAACATTCATTGCATTCATTGCACAAAAATCTGATGTATGTTCCTTACCAGCTTTATATATGAGATGTTTTATTCAATTTAGAATGGAGAAAACTCTATTGTCTTAGTACTAAAATTAGACATGTTCTATTTCCAGCACTATTAGAATGGATAGTTCTTAAATCATGAATTACTTTCTTACTCTTCTGGGGTTTTGGATCTCTAGATCTCTTTCCCCCTTTCTGAATATAGCATCCCACGGGGTCCTAGGTAAATAGCAAGAAATATACTGTAATGTTCTCTCACAGCACTCCTACACATGCTATGCTTTCCACACTTGCCTCCCTGCCTGCAGTGCCCTAAACACCAGGCTCTCCTGTGCTCACTGTTCTTTATTTTGTGCACTCCCGTGTGCAGTTGTTCTGGACTGAATAGTATCTCCCCCAAATTCATATGTTGAAGTCCTAACTCCCAGTACCTTAGAATGACTATATTTGGAGATAAGGCCCTTAAAGAGGTAACTAAGTTAAAATGAGGCCATTAGGATGGGTCCTAAACCAATCTGATGTCCTTATAAGAAGGAAACATTAGGACATGAGTAGAGGTACACAGAGAGAGAAAATACCTTGTGAGGACTCAGTGAGAAGGTAGCCATCCACAAGCCAAGGGGAGAGACCGCAGGAGAAACCAAACCTGCCAATACTTTGATCTTGGACTTCAATCCTCTAGGACTGAGAAAATAAATGTCTGTTGTTTAAGTTACCCAATTTATAGCATTTTGTTATGGCAGCCTGAGCAAACTAATATGAGAATGGAAGACTCAGTTCATGTCTCTGAGTTTTTCTCTCTCAACTCACTTGTTCCTTCTTCTATACCTCCATGCCCTTTGACTGTTCTTCAGTTTATAGCATCCATCTCTTGTACTGGAATTCTTCATTCATGTGACCATCTCCTCTCTAACTTACATGTGATCCTCTTGGGATTGTGGCTCTATCTTTTCACCTATATGTTATCAGTACCCAACCCCAAGAGGAAGGAGACCAAAAATGATTATTCTATATTATAAAAAATAATGAATCACTTCTCAAATTGCTACAGATTCTTCTTTTGGCCTGTTTTATGTCTATTTAATTTCTGAGAATATTATAAATGAATGTAGAAATTATATAAAAATCTTACTTCACGGGAAAAAAAAGAAATACAAATGACTTTTTAAGTATGCAAAAAGACACTCACCTTTACTGCAAATTAAAACTGGAGTGACATAACTTTTCACCTGTCGGAATGACCAAAATCAAAAAGTTGGTCAAAAGAGAGATACTGTCTGACTAGATACGGGGAGGTAGACTTTCTCACACATTTCTGGGAACCACTGGAGAAGATATCATGGCAATTTCTATGAAAATTAAAATGAGTATACCTGTTGACCTAAGAATTCCACTACAGAGAATTTATCCAAAAGAAGAAATCAGTAACAACAGTAACTGATAGAAAAGGCAATTGAGTTACCAGGCATCAGAGATAGAATAAAGAGACTTATTTTTCATTTAATATCTGTTTGTACCATTTGAATTTTTTACCATGTATTACATTTAAAAATTTTCAATAAATGTTAATTAAAAATACATAAAAGATGAATGCATAAGTTCATATAATAAGGCTATCTACCTTGTGTTAACATAATCATTAATACTTCTTAAAGATATAATTTTATCAGTAAATGATACTATGGAAATTATCTAGTCCTATAATTTGAAAATGAATAAAGCAGCTAGTTTTTGAGTAATTTTCAGATTAGGGGAAAAAAAATCCAGGGTTATTATTATGCTTACTAATAGTCAAGAATCATACTTAATTTCGGTACAAGCTTAATTAATTGCTATATTTTTGTACTGAAAAAGTGTGTATTTTAATACTGATTGTTTTCGATGAAGATACAATTTTATTCCTTTATATTTTTGATAACATGAGAGTATACAGAACTGTACGATTTACATACCTAATATGCCATTCAAGTTGAAATGATTTACCAGAAAAACCCTTAGTGTTATTAAAATAATAATTTCCATTTTTCCCTAGACACTGCGTGCTGCTGGGAAAACCTACATGATCTTCTTTGTTGTGGTGATTTTCCTGGGATCATTTTATCTAATAAACTTGATCCTGGCTGTGGTTGCCATGGCCTATGAAGAACAGAACCAGGCAAACATCGAAGAAGCTAGGCAGAAAGAGTTAGAATTTCAACAGATGTTAGATCGACTTAAAAAAGAGCAAGAGGAAGCTGAGGTATTGTTATTTGATTTAAAATTCTTCCTAGAAGTAGAAAAGCAGCGGAAACAGCAGAAGCCCTGTGGCCTATGCTCAGCCTTCCCCGGGGAGATTTTCCTTCCTGGTTTCCTTTCATTTTTATAAATGAAAACTGAATTTTCATTCTGGTGTGGTCAAAGGAAGCAATTCTGCATTGAGTTAGAACTGACATCTGCCCCATTCCACCTTCCCACATAATCAGCTCACTCCAGCACGGAGAATGTTCTAATCTCTTCCTCCTAAACCTGTTACTCACAATTCCTCTGTGTGTATGGCATTATGCAAAGTCCCAAAACGTATATGATGTATTTTCCCGGAGTAACAATTGTACACAAATGTTTAGGGAAAATTATTTGATGTTAAAGTTAGATACTCTGTGGGGTAGAAAGCAAAATGTTCATCAGTTTTGGTTAGTGTTGCAAGGATTTTAAGATAATGTGTGAGATGTTAAGAAAATCATACTTATGATTGTGGCCACTTTAGGTTAAGTCACAAATTCTTGAGGATTTCTCCTTACTCCTCCCTCCAAAGGGGTACTTCAGTGGAAAAGTTTGAGGAGGTTTGTACTAAGAGAACCAAAATTTCAAATATTCCACACGTGTTTGATGGTTTGACCTAGCAAATCTCTTCAAGCAATCTAACCTATTTGGGGGAGGGTAGTAATCTGTGATGCGGAGAAACTTTGAAGCAGAAAGATGTTCAGGACAGTATTTTAATAATATTAAAAATAAGAAAGCATTTAAATTTCCAAAAATTAGAAAATGGTTAAGAAGACTATGATATGTTTGTGTCGTGGAGTATTATTCGGCCATAAAATGATGTGTTTTAAGAATATTATGACAGGAAAAGGTGTTAATATAACAATATATTAAGTTGTAGAATACAAAATAGAATATAGGATACAAACAATTTAAAAATTATATATATAAAGAGTGGAAGAAATGTTAACACCAATTATTGCTGGGATGTAGGTTTCTGACTGATTTTTGTTTTTTATTCACAATATCTTTATTTTCCAAATTTTTACAAGGATCGTTTTATTTTAATAATAAAAATTTAATTTTTATAAAAGGGGTAGCACTAGGCTATCCCAGGAATTTCCTAGAGAACCCCTAAAAGGCTCTTTCATTTTCTTGAGATATTATTCTGTAATAATTTATTTTATTTGCAAATAATTCATTCCTCATTAAAGTATAGCGGTACCTGAATTTATTGATAATATTGAGTTAATTACCCAAACAAGATATACAAATGAATTATCACATGGTTTATGTGTTTTATGACCCAGAATTACCTAAAATTAAAACTTTTACATATACAATTTAAAATTCCACATATACTACTTAAATTGCTTTACTATATAGTAATAGTATGTAACAGTTTAATTCCAAGGCACAGTATGGCTTTATTACAATGCAGGAGAAGCAATAAACATATATTTTGTAAGCTCTCTATTCAGAGTGCAAAGAAAACGACATTACTTCCCTTACAAGGGACGTGATTACAAGAACAGTGTAATTGAATTTGTAGTAAACAGGTGCCCCATAATAGGGTTTCCCAGACTTTGGAAATGACTCACTGTGTGTGTGACCTCTTGGTGCAACAGGCAATAGCAATGGCAGCAGCTGAATATACAGGCATTGAGAGAAGCCGGATAATGGGCCTCTCCGAGAGTTCTTCCGAAACATCCAAACTGAGCTCTAAAAGTGCTAAAGAAAGAAGAAACAGAAGAAAGAAAAAGAATCAAAAGAAACTCTCCATTGGGGAAGAAAAGGGAGATGATGAGAAATTGTCCAAATCGGAATCCGAGGAGAGCATCAGGAGAAAAAGTTTCCACCTTGGTGTTGAAGGTCATAGGCGAGCCCGTGAAAAGAGATTGTCTACCCCTAACCAGGTACCACTGACACCGTCACATGCATATCACCAGAGGTGGCATCATAGAGCAAAGTGTTCTATCTGAGGGAAGGGACCTCAGGAGAGGAGTGAGTTGTTGTTGTAGCCACTGACTACAGAACAAGACCCACATCTTGTCAATGCCATGGACTGGCTTCACCTCAGTCCTACCTTTCTCAACCTTCATGTACCCTCAGTCCCCCATGATTGTTTACTCTCACCTACATGCCCTATATTTTCATTCCTTTATTACTTGGTACACATGGTTTCCTCTAAGTGGGATAATTTTCTTCCTTGTTCTCCTGCTGGCATAGGACCACCCATTCTTTACCCATTAGCTCAGGTGCCACCCATCCACAAAGATTCCTCTGTCCTCTCCGCTCTTCCCAATCTGCTCTTCAGTTACCCACTCAGAATTCCTATCCTTTTTATCTACGTCATCATTTAAAATTTCTGTCTTCTACTACTTAAGTCTGTAAGACCCTTCCAGATATATACAAAAATAAAAGTCCCTGCCTTCAAAGATTTCATAATCTGGTTGGGGAGACAGAACTTGAATACATGTGATATCAATAAAAAGAAATATGACAAGAGCAGTCCAAGCTAGTTTTAAGGTAACGACCTTGTCATACCCATTTTCCATTATTCACTATGCCTACCACCTTGTCCTGTACATAGCAAGCACTAATATTTATTCAATTATATACTTCCGAAGAATATGCAGTTTGGTTTATACACATGGTTTATCTTGGACATGAGTCATATAAATGGGACTTTTTCCCCCTCTTTTGTACTGGGCAGCTTCTTTTCCAAGTTCTAATATTTTATGACTTTGTAAACCCACTAGTATTAAAAGGTCTTTTTAAAAAAAATATTTATTTATTTATTTGGTTGTGCTGGGTCTTAGTTGCAGCTTGCCGGCTCTGTAGTTGTGGCATGCGAACTCTTAGTTGCGGCATGCATGTGGGATCTTGTTCCCTGACCAGGGATCGAACCCACGTCCCCTGCATTGAAAGGAGGATTCTTAACCACGGGACCACCAGGGAAGTCCCAAAAGGTCTTTCTTAACACACCTTAACCAAGCCCTCAACATGCAGGGTAGAGTGGCAAGCAGTGGAATGCAAAGATACATACAGCATGGTCTTGGGCCTCAAGAAAGTTTCAATACTTATGGAATGTATGGGTTGATACATGAAAAGCTCAATAACGGGCATCAATACCAAATTCTTCCTTTAAGTGATATGTTCTTTATAGCAACATGAATGGTACAGAATGAACGGAGAGATCACTCTAGGCCAGAACTGTAGAGAGCGGTACAGCAACAAATAATGTACCTGTTCTGAAAGGATGAACTTTTCCAGTCTTTTCATTCCTTATTTGGAAGAATTTGTCTTTTTGCTGAATTTCTTTGTTTTTAAATATGTTTCATTTAAACCTGTACAGAGCCATCTGCCCTCAGGCCAGTGGTCTCAGTGGAAGTTATGGGAAATGAACTTCTGTTTTTGGGTGCTTCCGCAGATACGTGTCATCTCTTATTTTTTCTGCAGTCACCACTCAGCATTCATGGCTCCTTGTTTTCTGCAAGGCGAAGCAGCAGAACAAGTCTTTTTAGTTTCAAAGGTCGAAAAGATATTGGATCTGAGACTGAATTTGCTGACGATGAGCATAGCATCTTCGGGGACAACGAGAGCAGAAGAGGCTCACTGTTCGTGCCCCACAGACCTCGGGAGCGGCGCAGCAGTAATATCAGCCAAGCCAGTAGGTCCCCCCCCGTGCTGCCGGTGAACAGGAAGATGCACAGCGCCGTGGACTGCAATGGTGTGGTCTCCTTGGTGGATGGACCCTCAGCCCTCATGTTCCCCAATGGACAGCTTCTGCCAGAGGTGATAATAGATAAGGCAACTTCTGAGGACAGTGTAAGGACGTTTTAAATAGCTCAGGCATGGCTTGGCCCTTACTCTTGCATCCATCAGTCTCTCTGCTGGAGGGGCCTTCTCTCTGGTCCTGTGAATGCCTCTGCATCTTGCAATACTTTTTATGTTAGAAACACACCTTTAACTGCTTAACGTACTCCTAATACGATTGTTGTAGGTATCTAATTCCAAGATATTTAAAACCCCATTTTTGAAAAAAGGTACTTATCTACTGATACTATACTTGATTATGAATCATCCCCTTAGAAAACAATTTATAAAAGATCTATATATCAGCACAAAATGCATTGATAATGCTGATCTTATTAGTTGATAATAGGTCCCATGTCTCTAAGGAAATTTGGATTATTTGTCACCTACTGCTATTTTTTTCAAGTCACTACTTAATATATACCTTATTGCAAGGATCTTATTTGAGTTGTTAATAATTAATAATAGTAATAATAATAACAGACACATTAGTATTTACAACAGCCCTATGAGGTGATATATTATTATCCCTGTTTTACAAATAGGGAAACTGAGGCACAGGGAAATAAAGCACTTTGTGCAAGGTCACTCAGCTAATAAATGGTAGTCCTAAAGTTCAAACAGAGACCCTCTATTTCAAAGCTTGTGCTTTTAACCACCATACTTTCTCTCCAATGTGTGGTAGGCTTCTTGGAAATAATTTAGAATAACTGTGCTTTTTCCCATACATAAATGAAACTTACTGTTTTCATTAAAAAACAACAAAACTCTTTTATCTGGAATCTATGAATAAAAACGTAATATCCAAAACACATACAGAAATGCAAACATATATATATAAAGACAAAAACAAAACACCTTTCCAAAACAACAATTTCAAGAGTTTAGGAGTCATTGAGTGGTTTGAGAAAAGGGTGTGATTAGGCTTGAAAGTCTTTCCGGTTTATGGAGTATCTAGGTTACCTCTTAAGGCCACTCACTATGTTACACTGCATTACTCAGTATCAGCAAGGCTTTGACTTTGAACTTGGGCTACCTATTCATAAATTCATAGTTGCAGACAATGTAGTATTTCAAGTGAGAATAAAGTTCCATCAAAGCCATGGCCACACACATATTTTCATTTGGTTTGAAAGAGCGCATGTGCTTTTAGGTCACCTGTGACCTCTGTGCTTGCACGATACAGCTTCAGCCCTCTGTCAAGGTGTTTTGCCTTATCAAACGAGCATGTTAAATTTCCATAGAATCAGATCTTTGTTGTGTTTTGCTTTTCAACAATGTGTATTACCTGTAAAAGATTATATAATGTGTATCAGATTTGGAGATTATTTCCTATTTTTAAATGGAATGTTTTATTTAATACTTTATTTTTACCCACAGAAAAATCAGTAGCACTCTAAATTCTGAAACTAAAACTACAAAACTTGAGTAATTAGTGGAAACTTTAAGAATCAATAGAAATGCAAAACATAATAGTGTGGAATAATGTACAGTTTAGATGGAAAAATTGCATGAGAAATAATATAAACTTGACACCTGAGACATGTCTACATGGAGAACAAATTATTTAATCAACACAGCTGATTGTTTGACTTGGGGAAAAAGAAATCTCTGCTTCTGGAAAGTCAGTAAGAGAGTATATCAGAGAAAACATGGTTATAGAAAGATTTCTATATAAAGCCACCTGCAGATATGTGTGTGTGTCTTTGCACATACACATACATGCATACATACACACATACACATATTTTTGCCTGTCTGTCAATGTTTTAATATATACACAAACATAACTATATCTAAACTGTACAACTTTACAACTCTAGATCTGTATATCTATATATATGTAGAATGGTGTGTGTGTTTGTGTGTATACACATGTACATACATACCACACACAACTAGATAGATGATAAATGTAGACTTGTATAGTTGTTTATATGTATATATATGTGTGTGAGCATGTGTGCGTGTGTGTGTATTGTTGGCCTGCCCTGAACTGGCATAGTGTTTTAACTTTGAATTAGTTGCTAAGATTTAGAAATAAGACATCCTCACATAAAAATGGGTATATACCTGGTAAGACTGAGCTCATATTCCTGCTGCATAGCAACAATCCTTTAGAGCTGGAGAGTGGTCACCTCTTTTAGATGGAGCTTATATTCTCCATTTTGCTACATTTTCCATCAGTCTTAATTGTCCTTTTCCAACTGAGTCATTTATCCTCATAGCCTCAGAGCAGCTCATGAGATCTTCCTTGGCAGTGAGAAACAATCATTACAGTTGCCTCTGTTATTGCTGTACCTTAACAAAGAATAATTACAGAAATTTAATTTAACCTAGAAATCTAGGTTCTACCCCTTCACGCACACGCCACTTACAACAATTGTTTAGCTGTTTACACGTAGGATTCTTACATAGTAAAACTATCTGAATAAATTGGAAACCCTGAAAGATAGATAATGATAGTGAATTTAACAATGAAAGAAGCTCATTTTATTTTTTATTTCCTAAGTATTAATTCATTTAATACTCATAGCAAGATTGTAAGGCAAGTGCTATGATTATCCCCATTTTACCAGTGATGAAATGGAGACAGAGAGGTTAAGTAACTCTCCTATGACACACAGCCTGTAAGTAGCAGAGCCATGATTCAAATCAACACTCTAGACTCTACTTTTAATTACTCACTACAACTGTGTGAGCAAGATTTTATTTTCTACCTACAATTTATTAGAATTCCATTCTTAAAACTGTAATTAATCATCTTGTTTTTTCAGGGTACAAACAATCAAATACACAAGAAAAGACGTTCCAGTTCTTACCTCCTTTCTGAGGATATGTTGAATGATCCCAATCTCAGACAAAGGGCAATGAGTAGGGCAAGCATATTAACAAACACTGTAGAAGGTATGGAATAATATTCTCTTTACCATACAGATTTTTAACAAAATTCAGGTAAGTCCTAGTCAGCCTTAAATAGATATAGCAAGTTCTTAGAAAGAATTCAAAGAATATAAAATGGTTATAAACAATGGTAAGGCTAACCAATGGACACTAAAGGAATTGTCTTTATGTGCTTAAAAAGTGGATAAAGTTATTTGTGATTAAAGACAGGCTTTGGGCGATATGCCTTTCAAAGATAGATAGCTTTATGGTACTAAATGAAGAAAGGGAGGTTAACCCAGGCCTGTGTGGTTCTCTCACTATGTATTCTTCAAAACTTTTCCTAGTCTCTTGGAATTGATCATCTTTCTAAAATGTGAGAAAATAATACAAACTTCCAGGTGTTTATAAATTGCTGCCTCTGAGCACCTTCTATAAAATTATAAAATGGTAATATGTGACATGACATCTGTTAAGATTGTGATCCAAAGGAATTAGAGAAAGCAGTTCAGAGAATATGATGTGAATAGTAGTGGTCGGTCAAAGGGTGGCAATTTAAAAAATGTGTTGGCTCCCACCTTCTCTCCCCACAATGTGCCCCAGGTCTTACCTTGTCCACGGGCTACCACCTCATCCCCCCACATACCCATGATGGGCCCAGACAAAGTTTTCACCTACCTCCTAAATTTATGATGAGAACTAAATGGGCTAATGGTGTTTAGTGCCTATTGCATGAATCACTCTATAAATTATTTTCAGTCTCTTGGTTCTGGGATTGTTTTCACCTGTGAACTAGCAAGAGCTTTTACTGGGTAGAGTAGAAGTGTGTTATTGTTGTAATGGGTTAAGGACACAGGGGAAAGTATGTATACTGGTATACATACATTTATCTTAAAAATATACATATCTCCATTAAGAAAACATCAATTCTCTTGTTTGCTGTCATATGTTAAGTATATGTTTCTCTCAGAGATATCCGTATCTGCTCTCATTCATTAATTTCACTGCCTTCTCCTTATGGTTGATCTAGTAAATGAACGTGTGATATAAGATTTTTATGTAACATGCTATGCTTTCATAGAAACAGTACTGTTAAATTTGCAAAGTCTAAACAGAAGACGTGTTTCAGTGTTAAAGTATACTGCTGATTTGTATCTGGTGAGGAATAAAAAGTATACAATATGCAAATGATTGACTTGGTGTTCTCTGTTGTTTTTTCTCCCAGAACTCGAGGAGTCCAGACAAAAATGTCCACCTTGGTGGTACAGATTTGCACACACATTCTTGATCTGGAATTGCTCTCCATATTGGATAAAATTCAAAAAACTTATCTATTTTATTGTAATGGATCCTTTTGTAGATCTTGCTATTACCATTTGCATAGTTTTAAACACACTGTTCATGGCTATGGAACATCACCCAATGACTGATGAATTCAAGAACGTGCTCACTGTGGGAAATTTGGTAAGTCTCTTAATGTGGGTTATGTTCCCAGAGCTGCTCTCTTTGTTTGTCATGATTGTCGTTTCTTTTTTTGAAGTCAGATGGATATTTAGCTAGGTAATTAGGCACCTCCAGAATTCACAGTATGAATCATTGTACAGAGTCAAGTTTCTGGTGATAGTTACTATTTTTTAAATAATTTTGTGGTAATATTGAGGCCTATAAATAACAATACTATTTCCGTAACGAGTCACATCTTGGGAGTTGATAGTGTGTTCTGTTTTTCTGCTGGCATGTCTCTTAGCAGCAACACTTTGAAAATTTGATACTTCCTTACCCATTTTATAATTACACTGCAGCTTCCTTGTGAGTACATACCCTACATGTTTTCAGAAAAGCTATGGATACTTTGTTTTGACATAATAGGTAAAGAATCTAGACCTTTGGAGGCCCAAAGTCCTGAGTTTGAATCCTGGTTTTGCCTCTTACTGGTTTTATGACCTTGGGAAAATGTTTTAATATCTGTAATCTTTAATTTTCTCATTTATGTAATTATAATACTTTATTTATAAAATAATAATAATTCTTTAATATAATGATAATAATATTTTATATATAATATCATTGAGAGGAATAAATACTTTCTACTTATCAGCCTGGCATATAGTAAGTACTCAACAAATCAAACCTATTGTCATCATCACCATCATCATCATCATCACCATCACCATCATCATCATCATCATCATCATCATCATCATCATCACCATCATGCTTTCAATGAATCAGCAGAAACAAGCCTTAAGAACAAGAATATTTGGAAACCAGAATGATTAAACTGGACACAGAAGACATAAGGGCAGACTAGAAGGATTCTAGTAGGAAAGTTGATGCTGTTTAATGTGCAGTGTTGATCACACTCAAGTTAATTAATGCCTTATGGCAAATAGAAAGTGCTAGTTTCCAACAATCTGCATGAACCAGGCAGAAGTACTATTTCACAACCAAAGGGTCCCAACTTATGACTCTTCATAAATCATGAAAAACTCTGGATGTCTTTGCAAATGTCTGTATAAGATAATTTTACTTTTGCCGTGGTCCCAAACCAATTGATCTTTGAAGTCAAAGAGTGTTTCTGAGTTGATCATCTCTCCAAAATTTCTTATGAATATTCCCAGTCAGGATGTTTAAAACTCATGTGCTCTAAGTTAGCATTCTTCTTTCTTTCCATTCCTCACTGGAAAAAGGCAGGACTATTTAATCTAGTTCCTAATTGTTGGTAGAGGTCCAGATGATGAAAATCAGTACCTTCTCACTGAGTTGACTGCATCACTGTGAATCCAAAAAAGACTCACCGTGTTTCTTGTCTATAACTACAATCCCAAGTCTGGGTGCTCCCTGCTAGTCTTCTTGATGCTGCATTATTTTAAAAATGACTCGCACAGTTATAGAGCTAACTATTTCCCTTTGAACCTTCTTTGCTCAGTTTCTTTGAATCAAATTGTACCCGAATGATTCATAAGTCTTTCACTGTTGCCTTTTTAAATGAGTCCTTTGATGCCATGTCATGAATTAATGATGTTTTGTGATGCACTTTTGTGTTAAAGCTTTGGAAGTCTTACTTTAGCTGCTACTGTATCAATTAAATACTTTTTCCTTTTCTACTGATAAATCTTTAAAGAGTGAGTCAACTTGTTCCTTATTACCCTAAGAGTAGTCAGACCAGAAAAAAAGACTGGCTCAAAATTTTTGAATCAGTCTGTTTCCTTTATATTATCTTCCAGAATAACTTGTTGACCCACAAAACTTGCTTTGCAAAGATTGCCTGTGTTAATTTTCAAAGGTTTATCTGAAATTTTAGTATGCTTTTCTATGATGCTATCTAAAGGTGATGAGAGCTGATAGGTGAGTTAGAGCTTCATAACCCTTCAATGCTTGTATTAGAGCTATAGGACTAGTGATACTTGGTTTGTAGGATTGAATGAAATAGTAATATGTTTATAAAGTATCTAGCACATTGTCTGAAACACAGTAAATGCTAAACATATAGTCATTATTATCATTAGCTTGATTCCATACCTTCTAATAATACTAGAAAAATATTATATTTTTCATGTAGGTCTTTACTGGCATCTTTGCAGCTGAAATGGTTTTAAAACTAATTGCCATGGATCCATATGAGTACTTCCAAGTAGGATGGAATATTTTTGACAGTCTTATTGTGACTTTAAGCTTAGTGGAGCTTTTTCTAGCAGATGTGGAAGGATTGTCAGTTCTACGATCATTCAGACTGGTAAATATAGACCAACCTTACCATTATATTCTACATATAAAGGGGTGTTTCTTTGGTTTTGCATTATTATTATTTAAAACTTTTGGAGGTTTGAATCAAAAGACAAGATTAGGTCTCAATATCTAGTAAAATAAAGCCCATTCAGTAACAAATGCACTTAGAGCTCAAAATCACACAGATATCTTAATTTTAGGATCTTGAAGACATATTCAGTTGTATGCTAGTATAATGGTAGGGCGATGATTTATATCGCAATAAGCTTATGGTTTATAGAATTTCAACCATTATAATATGTTCATTACTTTGTGGATTTGATAAATAAAGATTATACCCTCAAAATTGTTCTCTGATATCAAAAATATTAAAAAGTAAAGACTTTCTAATGCTTTTTTCCTCTAACATGTTAGGCTTTCTCCCTATGTCAGCATGAAAAAAATTATGAAAGTATCAGAAAATAGAATTAAGGATAAATTTTCAATTTAAAGGATATAATATCTGATAGAGGTTCTATAACAATCCTGAACTAAAATTACAGTTCCTTCAAAATTTGTGTGGTAATTATATGGTGGCAAGTATAAAAAAATAACAGGAATATTGAGAGTAGATGAAAATGAAAAGTAGAAATCGTCGATTTTAGCTAGGTAATAATGACAATATTTTAGAACTAAATTTTGGAACAAAATTCAAGATTGGAAACATTGAGAACTTTTTCATAAAAATTAATATTAAGCTTTGTGTTTACTTTTAGCTCCGAGTTTTCAAGTTGGCAAAATCTTGGCCAACACTGAACATGCTGATCAAGATCATTGGTAACTCAGTGGGGGCTCTGGGTAACCTCACCTTGGTGTTGGCCATCATCGTCTTCATTTTTGCCGTGGTCGGCATGCAGCTCTTTGGTAAGAGCTACAAAGAATGTGTCTGTAAGATCAATGAAGACTGCACACTCCCACGCTGGCACATGAATGACTTCTTCCACTCCTTCCTGATTGTGTTCCGAGTGCTGTGTGGAGAGTGGATAGAGACCATGTGGGACTGCATGGAGGTCGCCGGTCAAGCCATGTGCCTTATTGTTTACATGATGGTCATGGTCATTGGAAACCTGGTGGTATGTAATCTGATGTTCATACATTTAAAATTCTCCATAGAAAATTGTTACATGATATGATCAGTTACTTTTATAATTATAGGATTAATTAGATCTAAAACTATTAATTATAATGGAATATTGACTATTTTAATTCAGTGAAGAACAGAAAAGAAAATGAAATATTGTCTACATTTCTGTGCCAGATAAGCTATATTTATATTTTTCACAATATTTATTTTAATGGAAAGTGTTCTATTCTTTCATTTTGATAGTGATGTCATATGAATTACATCTGTGGTTTTCATGTCTCTTAAGTGTTGATTCAAATGTGAAGCTATACTAGTAAATAGAATATGATTAAATTAACAATAACAAAAATGAAGTTATAATGGAACAAGGCAAATGGAAGGACTAGGCCTGCTCTGTTAAAGTCACATATAAGACTAGCACCTATAACAAGTATCAGCAAACAATATGGCCCATGGGCCAAATCCCACACACTGCTTGTTTGTGCATGGCCCTGCAAAACTGAAATGTTTTTTATATTTTTAAATTGTTAAAAAAATATAAAGAAAAATATTTTTTGGCACATGGAAATTATATGAAATTCAAATTTGAGTTTCCATAAGCAAAATTTATTGAAACACGGACATGCTCATTCATTTACATATTGTCTTTGGCTGTTTTACTCTACACAAACAGGTCTGAGTAGTCTCCATAGAGATTCTTTGTCCTACAAAACCTAAATAATTTATTAGCTGGCCGTTTTACAGAAAAAATTTGCCCACCACTGCTCTATAGCATCTCTTTTACAAGTGATATGCTTCTCCATTAGTGTTTTCCTAGCTTGTACGCCTTCACTGTTTGTTTCCTTGTTATACGTACCTCTTGGTAGGAATTTTCAAGCTTAGAGGCAGGAGATAATTGGGATAAGATGCTCTTCAATGACTCAATTCAGTTTTCAAAGCCACCATGTTGGTTTGTTTTAGTTGGTCAACCTAGCATCAGACTCTTCATCAGGTATCCCAGGAGGTTATCTGTGATAACAGCCATTTGGTTAGTACCTTCACTTCCCACTGGCTTAAAAATAAGTTGCTCATTTTTTTTGTCCTTGCAGCCCACATGCCAACTTGAAAGTTGCTAAGAGAGTAGACTTAAATGTTCTCACCACAAAAAAATAATGGTAATTATGAGACGTGATGGAGGTGTTCCCTAATATATAAGGATATCAAATCAACATGTTGTACACTTTAAACTTACACAGTGTTGTATGACAATTATCTCTCAATAAAGCTGGAAAAATGAAATCTAATTACAAATTTGAAGGAAAAAAAGAAATCTATTAACATTTGCATTGATTAGGGAGACTAAAGGGTAAAATGAGCCCTTGGCTTCCCATCAACATTCCTATTAAAACATACACATAAACATACATTTCATAGTGAAATATATTTTTCATTGACAATAAAAACCAAAATGAAAATAACCAATTCAGAATTCCTTAATGATTCATCAAATTGTTTTCTATGCTTTTCTCTTTCCCCTCCCTTTCAGATTCTTCTCTTAAACTAGACATATTAACACAGACATTTTTAACTTGTGCTTTTCTACTTACATTTCTGAGAAATTGTTTTAGGTGTGACCAAAATCAGGGGTGAGTCCCTTTTCCTCAGTTTGGTCTAATTTTGATTGTTTAAATATGAGGTAGATGTTTTTGGCCATGAAGAGACTTAAATGAAAGGTTATTTCAATTATCTTTTTGTTTTTTATGTAAAACACTTCTAAAATATGATTTACATATTTTTAGCCCTCTGTAAGAATTCCTTTTTTTTTTTTTCTTTCCACAATATTCTGTTCACCTGGACCCTTACCTCCAGGAGGAAAAACAGAAATAGTTTGCGCACAAACAGAACTTTGCTTCAAGTAGGAGTTGTCTTGACCTGGAGTTGTCCAGGGCCAAAATGATTGGCAGTGAAGCCACCCAATCATAATGCCATTGTCTCATTTGAATTGGGTTCAATGGGCAGGTCTTTTTCTTTGCTTTAAAAGCTTCATTAAGGGACTTCCCTGGCAGTCCAGTGGTTAGGACTCCATGCTTCCACTGCAGGGGGCGCGGGTTTGATCCCTGGCCAGGGAACTAAGATCCCGCATGCCACACAGCGCAACCAAAAAAAAAAAGCCGCATTAAGTTGCACGTTGGCAAAATTCTCGGACAGAATATTTTATTACAGGAGCTCTGCAAGTGTTATATGTTCCATTTGTTGTAATAAGTGACATTTATCTCCTGGGAAAAGTGAACACAGATCTTGGCTTAAGCTACCTTCAGCACAATAGACACTAGTCACAATTTTCTTGTTCTGCTTGTTTCTCACAGGTAACAGATATCAAAGGTAATGTTAGAAGAGCTATTTAGACCCATAAAAGGGAATTTGGACAAGGGATTCCTGCTGTAGAAAGGAACTTAGGAATGACATCATGGTAATGGTGAGGGAGCATTCTCTTTGCTCCTCATGCTAGCCCTTTAAGGGTATGGCTGACCTCTGCTCCCCAGAGTTCACAGAAGCTCAGACATGGAGAGACTGATGAGGACTCTAGCTTCTCCTCTACACCTATCATATGTTCTTATCTATGGGTGAAGAAGTGCAGGGCTCTTCATTGCTGGTTTGGATTTTGGCCTGTATTTCAGAAAACTGCACTTATTTTCGTTTTTATTTCCTGTCTCCCTTTTTCTCCACACCCTATCCCCACCCTGACATAGGTCCTCAACCTATTTCTTGCTTTATTATTGAGCTCATTTAGTTCAGACAATCTTACAGCAATTGAAGAAGACACTGATGCAAACAACCTCCAGACTGCAGTGGCTAGAATTAAGAAGGGAATAAATTATGTGAAACAAACCTTACGTGAATTTATTCTAAAAGCATTTTCCACAAAGCCAAAGATTTCCAGAGAGATAAGCCGAACAGAAGATCTAAATTTTAAGAAGGAAAACTACATCTCTAACCACACACTTGCTGAAATGAGCAAGGATCACAATTTTCACAAAGAAAAAGATAAAACCAGTGGTTTTGGAAACAGCATGGACAAATACTTGGTGGAAGAAAGTGATTGTCAATCATTTATTCATAATCCCAGCCTCACAGTGACAGTGCCAATTGCACCTGGGGAATCTGATTTGGAAATTATGAATACTGAGGAACTTAGCAGTGATTCAGATAGTGAATACAGCAAAGGGGTAAGATTGTTTTATACACATTTTGTTTCATGTTATTAACTAGTACGAAATGAGTTAAAATTTCAGATTTTTGCTGTCCTAAGTTTATTCTAATATTGCATACTACTGAGTAGTTTGTGTGTATGTGAATTTATACTGTAGCTTCCTGCAGGTTCATATGGTAAGGTTTTACTTACTGGTTCTTCATAACTGATATAATCCATTTAGCGAAATTTGAAAGCACCAGGTATCTTTAAGTCTTCCCTTCCTTTATTCCCTGTTTGTTATCAATCCTAAAGTCATATACCATCTCCTTTCACAGTGTCTGTTGAATCCACAGCTCCTGTTCATCACCTTTGCCTTTGCCCTCTCTACTTCTTGCCGAAACCATTCCACGTGGATTCCCCACTGGTGTCTCTGCCTCCATTTTCCATCTACTCTAATCCACTTGTTTGATTAATTTTACTTAGGTTCAATCCTAATCATACTTCTCCTTTGAAGTATCCTTGATCCGCAATGTAGATTTGAATTGTGGACCATACGTAAAGCCTTCACACCATGGCCCCAGCCAGCTGACCAGCTGTCTCTCCTGGGCTTGCTAGGGCTCCTGCGCCTGAACCAAGCCATTTTTCTTCTGGGCCACATACACTCACAACCTGCATGATTTTGCTTGGGGTTTCCTTCTTCAGTCAAAATCCTAAACATGTACTTCAAGACATAGCCCTCAGCTTCCTCGTGTGTAAAATTATTAGCCCTTACAGCATAGGGTTAGGTGAGGGTTAAATGAATTAACACATGTAGTATGCTTAGAACAGTAATCAGAGCTCAAAAGTGGTAGCTGTTGCATCATTCCTAGTTTCTCTTCAAACAGATATGATCTCATTTTGAACCCCACGCAATTTTATGCCTTCTCCTAGACTTATTATTTAGCCTTGCATCTTAATTTTTTTGAGAAATTATTGTATGCATCAAATGGTACTGTAAACTCATTGAAAACGGGAAACTTTTATTAAAACTTTTTTTGTATCCTCCTTCCCCACACCTGGTTGCATATATTCAAAGCATTATTGAGCTGTATTTTTATTAATATGGAATATAATAATCATAAGTGAGTTTTATCACAAAGCATTTTTTATGGCATCTCTTTAAAGTTTTAAGATATCACTTTAAAATATTTTTCCTTTCTTTAGGTCATATTTGAAAGTGTTTGACAGGTATTTCCCAAACATCTTCTATCTTCTTAACCTTATATTAAGACCTATCCTCCATGAATTTATAGTGGATTTTGGAACAAAGATACACAGCTCTTTGTGTGTGTGTGTGTGTGTTTGTGTGCATGCACACCATACGACCAGTACTAGGTGCAGAGTAAATGCTCAGTACTTACTTATTGAATGAATAGATGATTAAATAAATTATGAATATATATATTTTAAGTAGCCAAAAAAATTATTTCCAAGATCACAAAGTAAGGAATAAAATATTTTATTTTTTATTTGAAAAATCTTTACATGGAAGAAGTAATCCAAAATTCAAAAGATGTGGTTGTTTTGGCTTGAAGGTAGAAAATTAGACTTCACATACCCCGCTCAAGAACAGTAATCTGGGTCTAGTCTCACGTGAAAAGGAAAACTAATTCAATTACCCATTTTTCTGCCTACAAAGATTAGAGTTGTAAAACCCTAACTGCCTGGCAGACTTTCTGAATAAGCTTGAGATTCTGGGTGTTAAAGCACTTTGGTAGCTTGGTTGAGTTTACCAAATATTGCTTTCATCTTAATATTTGGGAGGAATCATTTCTTACCTGGTCGTTTTTTCTTTGCTCAAAGCCTGTGGCTATCCCTACATGGATCTCCTTAGTCGCTGGCAAAAATCATATTCTTAGTCTGTTGAATTATAACATTGTAAAGGGACTATAATAGACCTGCCCCATTTAGCACCTCATTTCCTAACTGAGAAAGCCATTAAGAGGAAGCGACTTTATCTATAGTTATAAAGCTGGTTCAAGGCAGAGCCAAGACAAGAATCCCAGTCTTGTTATTCATAAGTCTACCTTCCTTCTCCTGTATTTATCTATTTCAGGGATAAAACCCACATTCCTATTGGAGTTAATACCCAGTTTGTCTCCCCTGGGATACTGAGCCATGCTTCTGAAGAATTTACATACCCTGTGGTATCCAGAGGAAGTTTGTGATGTCATAGTATCCAGCAGTCTTTTATAATTAATGATTTAGTCTATAAACCATTTGGTTACTGAAATAGACTATTTTAACCATCCATAAAGTTACTCTGCCACCTAGCCCATAAATCCTTCCTAAAAAGCGTGAAATTTAGTGCCCTTAAACTGTGTTATCCAAAGACCGTTTGATGGTAACATTTTAATATTCTTAATTATCATTGGGTTTTTTTATGACATTATAGTCATAACTACATGAGAAAAAATACACTTTTTCTATTTCATATCTGTGGTTTACATGGTATAATATTCAGGAGCTTGAGGCTACCTCATAGGTTGTAATAAGGAATACATAAGCTAGTCTCTTTAAATCATTTAGCACAGTATTTGAGTTGGTAAGCCCTAAAAAAGTGTTAGGTATTGTGTTTGTTACTGAATTCATCATCATTATTAGCCTCTAAAAGTTCAGATTTTAAATTATGGATTTTGAAAGTTTGTCCTTCTTCATAAGACATTTTCCATGGCATATCTCAAAATGTGTCATCTTGAGTACATTCAAACCTACTTGACTATATACTGGACTTGAGAAGTAATGAAATTTCAAGCTCTACAGGAAATTTGTTAGATAATATTAAGCTGTTGCCAACTGTGACACCCTGTGTCTAGAGCCTTTCTCTCCAGTAGCTTGAGATTTAAATGTTCCTAGTTATGACTTGTTGGTTTTATTTTTCAATTTGGACCACTAAAAAAATGCAGATTTCCTTATTCACCTAAAGTGTTTTCTAACGCCCTTCCAGGCTAACCTCCCTGCTCTAATTCCCCTAATCTTCAGCTCTTACTTGAGTTCCCAATTTTTTAACTCCTATGTAACTTTCTTATTTTTCATGCCTCAGATATCTTTGAAATAATGATTCCATGTTCTTGATGAACCTTGCCCAAAGAGGCAAATCATGATTATCCAATGGAAAATAATGCCCAATTGAATATTTGTAAGTTATTTAAGTCTTAAGCACTACCTTGGAGTATGATGAAGAATGCATCCTCTGGAGATAGAATACTTGCCTTAGATCCTGTATTTAATATTTGCTAATAACTCCATGATCTTGAGCAATTTTAAAAAACCTCTGTTTTTTTTCTAGTTTACTTGTATGCAACATAGAATTGTAATAAAAATTGAATGATTTAGATAAACAAGTGCCTGTTGGAAAATAAGTGCCCAATTAACAATTATCATGGGTATGATTAGTAGTCATGTACACACTGTAAGTAGCTATTTGCTACAGGTTAAATTTTAGTGTGTAAAGACAAACATAGGAGCTTGTTACAAACGCCTGTTCTAGTCCATATCCTCCAAACTCTCTCTGCCTAAGTCTGGATGCAACCTCAGAATCCTTACCAGCAGGGTTCCCAGGGGCCACTGTGCTGGATTGAGTTTGCATAGGAAATGAACCTAAATTCATCCCTGGTTTATTTATTTTTCTTTTTTTTTGGCCACGCTGCACGGCATGCGGAACTTCCCCGACCAGGGATTGAACCTGTGCCCCTTGCAGTGGAAGCACGGAGTCTTAACCACTGGACCACCAGGGAAGTCCCATCCCTGGTTTATTTTGATCCAGGTTTCTGAGAAATCATTTTCTTTATTCAGGGGCTGGGGTATTTTCCACTTTTACCTGTTTAAGAATCTGCATTTTGAACAGGGGGAAAGAATATCTTTGACCTTTGACACCTTTCCCTCTTTCCCTTTCCCCATTCAAAAAAACAAATCCACCCTCTCTTTCATGTCCTAGCATCCTTTTTTTCCCATTGTAGCTTATGGAGACTTTCTGTCCTCTTCTAGTGTCGGCTCTCAGATAGGCAGGTTTCCGTGTTCTGATAGACAGTTAGATATACACTCCAGATTGAAGTCAAAATATTTTGTAATCAGACACCTTACCAGCAAATGACCAAAGAGATGAGTTCAAATAAGGTGTTGAGTAAAATATCTTAAAGAGTTTTGAGGCAATAATTGGCAATAGAACATCAGCATTTCTCTGAAGATAGAGTCTGTCTCAGAATCGAGAAAGACATACTGTCATCTCAAGGGGACCCATGAGAGTAAGACTCCTGTCACTGCCTCTCAGAATACACTCTAAACTGATGGCCCCTCTCAGAATCAGCCTCCACCTGAGGCAGCCCTCTAAGCCCTAGGCAAACATTAACACACTGCAGATTTTCACTATTAACAATGAAGTGCTTCATTATTATGAACCTCAAATGAAGCATGAAATGCACCCATTCATTCAATAAATATTTATTGACATCTACTATGCTCCAGGCACTGTGCTAACAGCTGCTTAGAGGAAAAAAAAAAATTTGTTTTTTTTCACCCAGCTGCAGTAATTCAGTGTGATTGGTGTCTGGCTTAACTAAATTCTTAAGAAGTGTAGTTTTTTTCTCTTTTTTAAATCATGCCAAATCTCAAAATTGAAAGTTCTAAAAAACTAAACTAATAAATTTTTTAAAATGGAGAGCTCTTTCTTGGAGAGTTAGAGACCCTTTGTTTTCAGTTATTACAGATTACTTATTTCTTTGCTTTAAAGATAAAAAAAGAGCCATTTTACAGAATTGCGATGTTGAGTTGAAAGTGTATGTAAATTTGGGGGGAACACGTTAAATTTATCCAGTTTACTTCTCCAAATATTTTAAAACATAACAGCCCCGTGTGATTTTGGAGTGGTTAAACTCTGACAGCTTTCAGAGAAGCTACTAGCTGTGAATCTAATACCCCAAATCTTCTTTACTGCTCTTTTGTCAAATGTATCTATTATCAAGCCTGGCTTAAGTGAATTTGCTCCTGTTGTGTACTCAACAGAAAGGAAAACATCCTGTGTAAAATTTTCAGCACAGAAAGATCGCCTATTCATTCTTCCTCCAGTCAAATACAGAAACTTTACTCAGCTTTACTCAGTAGTTCTTTAGTGTTTTGAAACATTGTCTCCAAGTTGTGATGGAGCTAGCTGAGGTCCTTGAAGAAAGGAAATCAATGAAACCTTCAAATTTTACATAATCAAACTTCTCACCTTCAACAGAGTGTCATTTAAAACACTGCAAACACAGTTACACAAAATTTTTATTCTTAAAGGAAGCAAAATCCATTCACTTTGATCATTGTGAGAGAAAAAAATTATGAAGGAATACATGAGTACATGTTCAGTAAACTGTGGCTATTCATTTTTTCAACTCACATTTCCTAAGCACCTGCTTTTTGCCTTATGCCTGCTGGACACTAGAAAGATGTCATCGGTGTACTCATTTCCTCAGTAGATGTAGGCTCAGGGTCTTCTTGCTCTCTGGCACTGTCTTAAGTGATAAAGAGTAAAGCAAGGTCCCTGCCTTTGAGGAGAAACACGTATGGAAATCAGAAGTTATAATTAAACATATAAAAAAGAATTAAAACAGATTTTTAGAAAAAATATTGAAGCAGGATAAAGATATGGTTAATAATCTTGAAAATAAACTGGAATACTTCACAGTGGAGATGGCACTTGAAGCGGATTTTATGGTAAAAAGAGAATTCATCAGGAAAGAGAGAGAATGAAAGAGAGGGAGCGGGAAGAGAGGGGGAGGAAGAGAGGGAGACAGAGACAGAGAGAGACAGAGACACCCTTCTGGTAGGTGTAATGGGCCTAGCATGTGTGGAAGCATCCAGATGCACAAAAGCCCATTAAATACACATGAGGATGGCCTGCTGGGAAGTAGTAAGTGGCAGAGGTAAATTGGAGCCAGATAGTAAATGGCTTGACTTACCATGGGCAACAGATTGAAATAGGTTTCTTTTTATTTAACAGAAAGAGGAAACTTTGTCTTGTTTTGTTATACTTTGTTGTTAGCAAACCTCTACTTTTAAAGAAAGTTTGGTTGGGGGTGTAATAAAGGGGAGAGGATGAAAGGCTATTGCAGCCATCCGAAGCACACTTGATGAGGGCTCAATCTAAGGGAGTGATGGTGGCGTGTGGGATAATGGTAAGACACCGCAAGTTAAAAAATAAGGGCTCAGGGTCTGGATATGTGAGTTGTGATCTGTTTCAAAGGGTATATTCATTTCCTGTGGCTGTCATAACAGAGTATCACAAACTTGGGGCTTTATACAACAGAACTGTATTCTTAGATAGTTCTAGAGGCTGTAAGTCTGAAATGGAGGTGTAGGCAGGGCCATGCTCTCTGCAGGCTCTAGGGAGGATCCTACCTCGCTTTTTCCTAGCTTCTGGTGGTGGTACTTCATCCTTGGCCTCCCATGTGTAGCAGCTGCATCACTCTGATCTTCGCTTCTGTTGTCACATGGAGTTCTCCCTATCTGTCTCTGTCTTTTCATTTTATAAAGACACTAATTATGTTAGATTAGGGCCCACCCTAGTGAATTCCTCTCAATTTGACTACATCTGCAAAGACCCTATTTCCACATAAGGTCATATTCAGAGGTACCAGGCATTAGGACTTCAACATTTCTTTTTTGGGAGATACAAATTAACTCATAATCAAAAGTTTTGGCTTAGACGACTGGATGGATATTGATGCTATTAAAAATATACGGGGTGGGGGGAGGGAAGAAAACTTGGGGGGTAAGATAGAGACAGAGTTTAATTTGGGGACATCTTAATTGTGAGCTATGTGCAGGATAGCTAAGTGATGGTGAACAGTAGGTAATTGGAGGTTTTAAGAAGATAAGTCAGAGTTGTAGGCAGGTTGGAATTTTGTATGTTAATTTTGAGGTCAGGTTCCCTGGGAAACCAACTCTGAGTAGTGTTCTCAGGTTCAGCACCTAACACCTGTAAGAAGCGAGGGAAGCGAGATGATTGCACAGAGGGAGAAGCTGAAATGCTCTGCAGTTGCAGCAGAGGCCTCAGCTGACCCTGTAGGCACCTCTGGCACTGGAATGACCCTTTGGAGTAGTCCCAAGTTGAAGCAAGGGATCAGGACTTTGTGTGCTCCACGCCAGTCCGTCACTGGATACAGGCTCTCCCTCCACTCTTCCAGGCCAGGGGAGGGGATGTAACCTTGCGTAAGGCAGCTTCCTTCTGTATTTCAATTCCCAGAGAGGGACTCAGCTGTGAGCCTTCAGCTGCCAACACTCCTAGCAGGTGGAAGAATGAGTGTCTTGTCTGAAAGGGGGACTGGGGCAGTGCACCACAGCATCCACTGCAGTACAGGGACCTTAGAAAGGAAGAGGACAAGTGATCAACTCAGCACTTGAGAAGTGGACACAAGAAAGCACCAAAGAGACCAAGGAGGAAATGTATACATTAGCCACTTTCATATAAGCTATAAAACTTTCCTCCTTAAAACAACCCAGGAAAGTGGATAATATTAATCTATATTTACAGATGACTAAGATGCTAAAAGATTAAGAAATGATGCTGGTTAGTCACTGATGTTTCTAGGGGTCTTTTAAAATTTGAGCTCCAAGCTTTAACCACCATAATACATATCATAGAAAGGCAAGAGAGTGGATAGGAATATAATTATTTTCTGTTATATCTCTGTAATGTTGCAATTCAGGATCAAATTTTCTGTTCTAATGGTATTGTGCATTTGCTGATCCGTGTTCAGTGTCTAATCCTCCTTAATGTTAATTTATTAGCTTATAGTTTACTTTGATAATATAACAGAGCAGAGGAAAGTACAGTCCATAAGAGATTAATAAACCAGTCCATTGAGGATGTATTAAGTAAGGGGTTATATCAGGTCGAAGGCACATGAAAGGAGGTGGCACCTAAGCTAGACGCTAAAGGAAGGAGATCATTTCATTGTGTGAATGTGGTGGAGAAGGAAATCCCAGGCAGAGGAACAAACATTCATGTTGTTCATCTGATTCACTCATTCATTTATCCATCCACCTATTCATCTATTCAGCATTCAATTTTTGAAAGCCATCATCTTTGGAGAAACTTAAATGTGCTTACTTGTTATTAAATTCATTCTTTTTATTGATTTTATAAAAAGCTGTTTAAATATTTGCAGTCATCAAGGTTAAATATTTTATTTATTTTTAATATATGGTGGTTTTAATTACATTGTTATTAGGTCTATCTCTCCTTAGATTTTTTATAAAGTTTTTTCCACAAAGAGGCAGTTGCAGGCAGTTTAGATTTCTTCTCTTTACTGCATTTTAGAAAATATAATAATCTTCTCCAGAAATGCATTTGATTTGGCAAGATTTAGGGATTAGTTTCAATTATACCTTTGGGGGAAGCTGACATTTGATCCTATCTTTTATGCATAGATTCTTTCAAAAACAAAACAAAGCACCCCTACAGAATTTTACTTAGATAATTTCTTTTTTGCACATTGGTTCCAAACTATTTGAAATTATTTTCATCTTTATTGGATTTGTTCTTGTGTCTAAAAACAGTGAAATTTTGGTCTGACATTTAAATCAATGTTTCTTAATTTTTATATTTTGATAAATTTGAAAGCATTCCTTTCCTGTAATGCTGCTTGAAATGTCAAAATTAAAAGTAAATCAAGAAATGCTAATTTTAGAATATGCTTCAAAAACCACATACTCTCAACTCTCACCTCATTCCAATATTGAGGATCACTTATTTTTAAATGTTTGTTATGAAGAGCAAGCAGAATGCAAAAGATTGCCTTCGCACATTATATCAATAGTGTTTAAATTCATCTCCTAAATAACAGAACTATATAACTGTTTAGTTCATTATTTCTAAATCTATGTTGAATGATATTTAATCTTATTACTGTGTTTCAAATATATTGCTTTGCGTTGAGCATATAGCATGCATTGTCAAATATAACTAATTTCTACTTACAGGTATGTGACTTTAAACATTTCAAATCAGTTGATTAAACTGTTCCATCATGCTGCATTTACAGACTTCGGTACCGGTACCTGACCTTCTTACTTCTCACAGGGGTAAAAACAAACTGGATCCATCAAGGATGCAGCTCTGTGCTTTTAACCAGGCACAGACATATGTGACCACTTTTACACAGGTTACCTAAAAAAAAAAATCATACATATGTATATGATATTTTTTTTCAGTGTCATGCATGCTGTTCAGCTACAAAATCTCTCTGCCTGACCCATTGCAAGAAAGTTAAAACATATACAATTTTTCCATAGATAAATTGACATCACAGCATGTCACTGGGGCAATGCCATCGTTTTTTGTTACTCTCTTGATTAATTCCTTGATACATCTCTCATGTCCTTAGGTGATTTCAAGTGCATGATCTATAAATTTTTATTGGCTGGATTATAAAAGTTAGTATGTAACAGAAGCCACTGAAGCAGCATTTAATTAAAAAACCTCTATCAACTTCCCCTCCTAATTTAAGCTATACAGTTGACCCTTGAACAACAGGGGTTTGAATTGCGTGGCTCCACTAATACTGGGATTTTTTCAGTAGTAAAGAATACAGTACTACACGATCTGTGGTTGGTTGAATCCACGGATGTGGAACAGAGGGTACTGAGGAACGGTGGGTGCGGAGGGCTGACTACGAGTTATAATCAGATTTTAGACCTCACGGAGGGTCGTGCCCTGACCCCCATGATGTTCAAGGGTCACCTGTATATGTATAGATGTATGTCATACTAAATTGTCAGGTTTATTGCAGTGAGAGTAGAGTTTTAATATTCTCACCATAATAACAACAAGGAAATGGTAATTATGTAAGGTGAAGGATGTATTAACTAACCTTATTGTGGTAAACATTTCATAATATATACATGTATCTAATTATCACATTGTTTACCTTAAACTTACACAATGCTGTATGCCAATTACATCTCAGTAAAGCTGGGGAAAAAATAAAAATTGTCACATTCAAATTCAGTAAATTAAAACTCAAGAAATAATTTTTGTGGGAGAAATATTTCAGGCATAAACATAAAATTCTTGTAACAGGAAAAGACCTTTCTAATGTTAGTCGTGTATTCACAGGTAAGGAAATTGAGACTCATATAGTTTCTGAGTACACATGTAGAAAGTTGGAGACAGAGCCAAAGTACCCAGCTTCTAGGCCAGACTTTGAGTATGTTTTGAAATTATTTTAAGCACAATGATAACTAGGACTTTATTTCTTTAATTAATTTGGTAATTAACATTTTATTTTTATTTGACAGTATATAAAATGTATCAATTAATAATTTACTGGGCTCTGCTATGAAGGAATGAGTTGTAAATGCCTGAAGTGATTAATTTGATTCCAGAAGCAGAGTTACACACTGATGATAATAAGTTTCTGATTATGTACATTTGGCCCTCTGTATCCATGTGTCCTGCATGAGCAGTTTCAACTAATCGGGATTGAAAATATTCGGGGAAAAAATTCCAGAAAGTTCCAAAAACCACAACATGAATTTGCTGCACACCAGCAACTATTTACATGCATTTACATTCTATTTACAACTACTTACATAGCATTCGTATTACATTTACATAGCATTCGTATTACATTTACATAGCATATCGTATTAGGTATTATGAGTAATCTAGAGATGATTTAAAGTATAAGGGAGAATGGAAGGATGTGCATATGCTATATGCAAATACTACACCTTTTTATATAAGCGACTTGAGCATTTGCAGATTTTGGTATCTGCTGGGGCCCTGCAGCCAACCTCCTTAGGATACCGAGGGATGACTGAATATATTTCATGAGGAGATAGATATACATGTAGCCTCAAGAAAGATAAAGAGGTTTAAATGGAACATATTATGAAGTGAACACTAAACCTGTCAGTAAGACATGAAACACTTTCCCTAAAATTAGAAAGATTAATATGGATTGCTGTATCTGGCTAACACGTATAAAAGAAATATACTACTCAGATATAATATCTTGTTTTAATTTTAGTATAACCTGTTGAATGAATGAACTCTAAAATTCCTTGGAAGGAAAAAAATCCACATTAATAAGAATCTTGCCTTTTTTATATTTAATGCAGTTCATATTTTCAATTTCTCTGTCATTGTTAGGTTGTTTGTATTATTGTTTTCCATTTGCAATGATGAAAGCAAAACTCTATCCTAAAATTGATACACTCTAGGAATAGTAATGATAGGAGTTTCAAATTTAAAAAGAAACATATAATTGTTCTAGTTTACTTGCAGTTAATTTTAAAGGTGCTCCTAGGTAAAAGACATATTTTTCTATTTCAAATTGATGGTGATTTAGAGGCAATATTTTAGAGAACCATTTTATTCCAAAATGCAGTAAATTTCCTTCCCCTAGAACCTAAGTAAAGATGTACACATATACAATAGTATCTATATATGTACAACTAAAACACAATTTTTGAGAAAACTGTTTCTAGAAATATATATGTGTGTGTATGTGTGTGTGTGCTTAATTCCTAAATTATTATTACTTTTTTTTTTTTTTTTACCAAACTACTGTTAGAAAACATGAGGTACATATTAAGGAGTGGTCATTCTCCAGATAAACAAGAATTCAGTTGTAAAAAATTGACTTGAAATACAAATACTTTTCTTTGGCAGAAGCTACCTACATAAAGGTTAGGAAAAATATATTTTATCTGTGCCAAATTTTATTTTACATTGTGTTTGCAGTATTAGAAGCCCAGGTATTTAAAAACTATTAGAATCGTTCCAATTGGAATTGTTCCAATTGGAATTTCTTTCCTTGTCCTTCCTCATTATGGGTAGTTGTAGGGAATAGCATTAATCATTCAGATGTACAGGTAGTTTGTTTTTTGTCATTTCCTTTTTTATTATAAATAATATTTAGTGGCCTTGAGTCATAGAGTATATGCTTTTACCTCACATTTTGCTGTCATGTTTGCTCGTGTTCCAATCCGTATTTACCTACTTGGAGTTTCCTAGCAGGCCTCAAAAATAGAACTGTTTAAGTGTTCGTTCCTAAAGTTTTTAAGGTATTCTTTCTGATTTGACCCACTGTATTCCAGCTATTTAAATAACTATTCTCTGCAAATAGCAGTTCTGTGTTAGTGCACAAAGCCTTTGAATACCAGTGGTTGCTTTACCTTTCAAGACCTTACTGGTGAATGCCATTTGCCTTTCCATTAGAAAGAAGTTGATGATACTGTAGGATCTGGCTGAGAAGTCTATAGCCGGTCGAATGTTACATGGCCAAACTTTGTTGCATTTGTTTGTTTGTTTTCATGTGCAAGATCTTGATCTTTCAGTCCTGTAAATTGTCCTGTTATTGAATAGAAAGTACCCTAGGTAGAAGATTCTGGGAAAACTAGGAACTTGCAGTAAACTATTGCTTTATTTTGAATTTCCCTGGTGGTGACTGCGATTTGACCTCATTATTTCTCCATCAACTAATACTATAAACTATTTGACCCTGTGATGGAATTGTTAAGTAGATTTCCTGCTGAATGAACAACTGTTCCCAAAAAGCCTACACAGCTTCTCTAGTAGCAATAAACAAAACACTAGGAAAGGAAAAACTCCATTTTCTTGCCCTTTATATGAAAAAGTGCTGGAGTTTTAGTTGCCCATAATGTGAGAAAAGAATTTACCGTAACTAGTAAATAAACTATTTTCTGCTAACTTAAATGGAAGTGAAATGAAAATCTAGATCACAGAGAGGAAAAAAATATTTAATTTTCCATTGATGAAGTGTATCTGGAGTACTTTTTAACTTTGTGCATTGCCTTTTTTTTTTTTTAACATCTTTATTGGAGTATAATTGCTTTACAATGTTGTGTTAGTTGCTGCTGTATAACAAAGTGAATCAGCTGTATGTATACATATATCCCCATATCCCCTCCCTCTTGTGTCTCCCTCCCACCCTCCCTATCCCACCCCTCTAGGTGGTCACAAAGCACCGAGCTGATCTCCCTGTGCTATGCGGCTGCTTCCCACTAGCTATCTATTTTACATTTGGTAGTATATATAGGTCCATGCCACTCTTTCACTTTGTCCCAGCTTACCCTTCCCCCTCCCCGTGTCCTCAAGTCCATTCTCTATGTCTTCGTCTTTATACCTGTCCTGCCCCTAGGTTCTTCTTAACCACTTTTTTTTTTTTTAGATTCCATATATATGTGTTAGCATATGGTATTTGCCTTTTAAAAATAATTTTGAGAGAAAGCAGAATTCCAGAGAGACCGGAAAAGGATTTGAGGGACTTTGAGGGGCCCAGAAGCTAAATCATGTAAAGAAACTAAATATCATTACTCTCAAAAAAAAAAAAACAAAACCCACAAATGGTAATACCATAGGTAATCTCTAGTTTATAAAAGGCTGAAAGGGGGGTATTGTTTGCATTTCTTCAGAAGGCAAAAGAAGAGCCTAACAATTGCAAGGGAGAGGAAAGCATATTTTGGCTTTAAAATTCAAGTTATCCCATAATAGAATGGTAAACTTGGAAAAACATTGGACTTCTCTCACAAAGCATAGTAGCTATCTGTGGAATTCCTCTGTAAATGTTCTTTGATCCTTTATTCTAAACTTTACCATTTTACTCCTCATTATAGATTCAGAACCCTCATTATAGATATCAATTGAAAATTAGGCTATAAAATTAAAAGATGGGTGATGTTGATTTGAATCTAATAAAAGTCTTTCTTGTTTATTGACATACAGTGGAGCTTAGTGTATCACTAATGTCTCCCATAATTTTTCTGCCCTTATATGCCCATCCCTTCCTTTTGATTTGCTTCTTTCAATCTTCTTGCTGTCCTTTGGGTTTTTTTGTTTGGACGTTCAGGTGAAATAACTATTCTAGACTCTGCTACTCAAAGAATACCTTTCTTGTGTTGTGTGAAGCAAACAGCCTTATAGCACGTACTTTAAACGTGACATCTTTGGGATGTTTTCAACACCAGCCATCCTCTTTGAATAAGGCTTTTGTTGAGTTCTGTGTTTTCTACAGTGCTGCTATATGTTGGTAGTGTTTTTGATTTTGAGTGCCAGATTGTCAAGTTATTAGACAATCCTACTTCATACCTCTCGAAATAAATGACCAACTAGCATTAACCACCATCCATACTAGCATCAAATAGGCTTACAATGAGATCGCCTATTTCAGGAAATGACAGTAACAAATTTGTAAGTGACCAGCCTAGAGCAGTTTTTCATATGACACCTATATTTAACAGAGTTTCTACTTATATGCAGTGTTGTAGAAAACACACCTTCAAGACAATCAAAAGGAGATCCATAAAGAATAATTAAGCTTTAATTTGATCATATTTTCAATAGTGAAATAGCTACATAAGTTTATAATCAAGAGTAGGATGTTTCAAAACTACTTCAGTGTTTTATGGATGCTCATTGAAGAATATAGAAAGATATGTCAAAAAGTACATATATATAGTATAGTAATTACCTAAAGGAAATAGAATCAGGGCGAGAGTGGAGGGGACTTGTATTTTTCATCACATGCTATTGTACATTTGAAATTTTTGAATCAAGTGTATAGGTTTTATTTAAAGGAAAGAAAGAAAAAAATTAGGAAGTACCTACAGTCAATACCATATTATTTAATAAAAAGGCAGGAATGCTAACTATAGCATATTTCTTATTCTATACTGTACTAGTGAGTCTACCTTTATGGTCCTATTTTTACACTTATTTCTATTTATATGTAGACCACCAAAGATTAAAAATTATCTTTGTTGACAAGCAAAGAAGTAATAGACAAAAAGTATATTTCACATTTTACTAAAAATAAAATCGACGTGAAATTTTAAAATGACCTATTTATAAAACCAGAAGGGAACTTTTTCATACTGAAGTATTTATTTCACTGCTCTTAGTATAGTATAATTATTCTTCCATTTCCAAAATCACAAGAAAACTAAATAGTAAATGATTGAGTATACAGAAATGAAAATAATCATATAATTAGTTTATAAAATGATACAAATGATTGACTTGATCTTCGCTGTATACTAAACAAGAATAAAAGAAGATTCAGTAGTTAAATCTAGCAATGCCTACTATGAGATTTAAAAGAATTTACCTTCAAGAGAAAACCTTTGTAATAGATGTTAGCCTTTCTATTTAAAAATATCCTTTTTGGACCCTGTTAAAGAAACTTCTGCTTTAGTAAGTATGAAGTTTAAAAGCTGAATAGATTAAAACTAAACTGTCTATATTGCTAGGACATGCCCATAAATATTTAACATTATCTACAGTACTGAAATAGCTACTTGTGAATACTTAATGCATTCCCAGGAAAACATTGAATTCCTAAAAACATTCTAAACATTGAATTTGGCTTGTGATACAAATTATAGTTCATATTAAATATTTTGATAATTTCTGTTCCAATGAGGAATAATTTTGAATAACTGTCATTTATGATGTAAAATCCGAGCCAAACTCCGAATTTAATTGACAAAAAATTGCCATGAAAGTGATGGAGGAGGGAAAGGCTTCAATGGCAAGAATACACGTCATAAAATCATCTTAATTTTTACTTATAAATTAACTTGGCATAAGTCAGCTTTGTTAATGCTCTTTCAAAGAGTGAGAAAACCAAATGTTGAGGTTGAAGATGCTTTCATTAATTTAACAAACGTCAGGGTTCTGCAGATTTGAAACATTTTATTTAAAAGTTGTTACAAGGTGAGAGAAAATCAGTATAACTATATCCTAGTTGTCAGTATTTTGGCTAATAGCAGGGAGGAGCTTCGTATTCTATCAGCTATTTCACCCACTGCTTTTCCTCAAAGTCCAAGCCAATAACTTTTTTTCAGCATGGAAATGTTTGGTCTCATCTCCACAGAATCATAGTGTCTTGTCCTTCAATTCCCTAGCGACAGTTCACTTGCAACTGAAAGGTCAAGAATTGAGGACATCAAATAATTGTAGTCTTTTAGATATGGTACTTAAAATGGGTTTTTGTGGTAATTGGCACAATAGGACATATTAATAATTATAAGTTTCCCCATTGTTTCCTGGAGTAATATATATTTTAAAACCTTAAGTCTTACAGGATATTGTCTTACAATTAATTTGTATTTGCTTTATTTTTAAGTAATTTTAGATGAATTCAATCAGTTTAAATAACCTGCTTCTTAAGTGAAATTTCATATTGATACTGTTAATAACATAATATTTTACAACTCTTCGACTGTGTGGGAATAATACTTCTATGCCAATGTAGATTAGAAGTATTAATTTAATAGAGTGTTCATAATTCTTTACCTCAGTTATACAAACCACTTTGCTTACATCATTCCTTATGTTCAATTCTTATCAATGCCTTTTTTACTGATATTGAATACTATGTGATAATAATAGCACTGAGAATTTAATGTGGTGCCCATAAAGTATACTTTTAGCTTCCAAAGTCATTCTCTAAAAGTTAATATTTTAGGTTGGGCCTATGATCTTAATGCAAATCAATAGATTGAAGAATCAATTTAAATGAAATAAGTATTTCCTCATTTTTAGCACTTACATTTGTTTGAATTATTCTTAAAAAAAAAAAAACAAGTAAAGCTGTAATCTTATTAAGAGAAGTACATGCTATAATAACTAGTAGTTTTCAATATTCACATGTCATTTAGCAAATGAGAATGAAAATTGAACTCTTCCATTGATGTGCTGCTCTACCCCTTATAAAATAATATTAGGAAAATTTGACACAGTTTTGCTACAATTGCTGTATGTATTTTATCTAAAACTTTCTGTGTATGTGTATGTGTGTAAACATCATGTTTGATCACAAAGTTCTGGGTGGGAAAAATTTGTGTTATGATCAGTTTTATGATCATAATGACAATGAGTTCATTCCTCTCATGTGTTGGTCTGCCATGTTCAATTTCATGGAATCTTTGTTTCAGAGTTTGCATGTGGTACTCACTTTAGTAGCCACTATCTCTTGACATTATAAATAATATTTATGATCTCTTCTACTGTATCCTGAAATTCTATCACTGAAATAGGTGGTATTGGATAAGATAATTGCTATGGTCTTTGACATTTTGATTCCAATACAGTATTTGATTTTTTTGTTTTGATGAAAGGCCTTCTATCTATATCATCCTGATACATATTCTCAAATCCAAGCGTTAATGGAAAAAATATGTTTGGATTGCATTTTACACTGATTTTATTCTTTTTAAAACTTTTAAGTACCAACAAGCTTTTTCTGCCAGTTGTCAGATCTGACCTTTCAATTATCAGGTGTTGGCAATTTGGCACTTGTATATTATTTCTATCAGGGTCTTGGTTGTTCTAAAATAGTAATTATTGGTGTATACAAATTTATATTAAACATAGAACAAAATAAAAATGTGGCCAATACTTTGCAGATGTTATAGTTTACATAAAAATATTACCTTAAGACTAATTCTGTCCATAACTTGTTAGCATACTAAAAATAAGGAAATGTATTTTTCACAGGATGTGTAGATAGAAAGATCAAGCACAGATGCATTGTAAGGTGACCTGACCTCAATGTATGTTTATATGTTTTTATGGCCATCATACTGTTAAACTTTTTTCATAACACTTTGCATGACTCTGATTATCAAATATGGTTTTAATGCAAGATTTGAATGAACCCTAAATGAACTCTCTGGTGGGGTGGTGAATTTCTTTTTAGAGGCTGAACGGATCGAGTTCCTCTGAGTGCAGCACAGTTGATAACCCTGTGCCAGGAGAAGGAGAGGAAGCAGAGGCTGAGCCTGTAAATTCAGATGAGCCAGAGGCCTGTTTCACAGATGGTAAGAGAAAAATTGAGACCTCAGTTAGCAGCCATTTATTAGTGTTTTGGCTTTGGTCTTAAAACCTAATACTTACTGGGGGTTGATGAGTAAAAAGTCAGAAGACTCTATTCCATGCTGATTCAGTCATGGCTCTGTGACTAAGGGCAAGTTGCTGGAGCTTTCTAAGCTTCAGTTTCCACACTTATGCTACTAACAGTAATTTATGACGATGACGGTGTTGTACTATATAGCACTCTACTTACTGAAAGATGTTCATATTCTCATTTAGATCCTTAATTCATGTTCCCAGCTCCACGGAACCAGTAAACAAATTAATGGGATAGATGGTACTGTTGTCCTTTTCATCAAAAGCTGAAGCTACTCTGTCAGGAAACCATTTGATACAGTTGACCGTAGTCTGTCTCAAAATTATTCCTTCCCTTGGTTTCAGAGGCCACACTCTATTTTTGTTCTTCTTTTACATCACTGAGAATTCTGAGTTTCTTCCCCTGTTTCTTTTAGTGACTATTTTTTATGCACAAACTAATGACGTTTCCCCACATTTTGATGCTTGGTTATCTACTTTTCTTATTCTCTAGCCCTAAGCGGTTTCGTCCATGTCTGTGGTGTAAGCAACCATTTCTGTGTTGTTGCTCTTAAATCTTTATCTTTACCCCTGACTTCATTCAAGTTCCAGATCTGCCTACAGCTCCCCATTGCTCATCTCCATCTGTTGTCTTTAAACAACAGTTGAATAAGTTCAAAACAAACTTCAGTGGGGTTTCCACATGTAATCTACAGCTTCCTCCAGTCTCTATCACATTTAGTGACATCATGATCTATCTTGCCTCTCAAGCTAGACTAAGTCCGTCCTAGCCTCTCCCTTTCTAGCCACAGGTTGATCACAAAACACACAAGTTGATCAGAGACTCTGGAGATAGGGTCCGAGTCCTTCAGGAGATTCTGATGCACACTAAAATTTGAGAACCATTGGTAGGATAAAACCTGAAGTCCTTAACTTGGCATGTAAGGCCCTTTACATTTGGCCTCAGTCTCTTATTTTCTAACAGTGCCTCTTTTCATTCCTTTTCACTTTCTACCTTACTGAACTTCTTACTACTCCTGGAATTTTTCAGGGATTTTATTCAAAGCAGTAACTTTGAACTTGACTTTGGAAAGTATGCAGTTTTCTAAGCAAGTATTGTGTCATCTAAGTAAAAACGCAAACCTAGAGTAGGGTTGCAATGTAATACAATAATTTATTGTACAAGCTTTGGAGCGTGATAAATATGAGTTCTAATTGGCCTACTGCTAACTCTCTATGAGACCTTGAGCACATTTTAGTCTTATACCTCAGATGCCTCATCTGTAAAATGGGTACATTTTACATCCATATCATAGGGATGTTGAGGAGATTAAATGAGATAGCATTAATAAGTTAATTAGCACAGTACTATCTTTCATCTCCTTCTAGTTTCCTTATTGTTTTTAAAGTATTTTGTTAACAATCTTATCTAGAAGCAATGGTAGCCTTGATGCTAATGACTCATGATCTACTCATGGGCTTAAACTCTCAGCATTTGTGTTTTTTTGTAGAAATCACTGACTCGCTTTCATTCTTCAAGATCTTCTCAACCAGTCTCCTATAACACTCATGCAGTAAACAAAATGACCAGCAAATAAAGATATCTGCAAACTACAATGGATGCATGAATTCTCTTTAAATAGAAGCCAAATGTCATTTTTTGTGTGTGTGAGAAGCAAAAAAGTGTGACACCCAATTAATAGAAATTTGTGTTAACTCAAATTATTACTATAAGCAAAACACATGGAGTTTTCTTTAGAAGTGTTCGTGTTAAAGGCATTTAAGAGTATCATCATGTATTTCAGCATCACGATAAAATTGAATTGACTAGTACCGTGTAAACTTAAATTTATACAGATGCTACCAAGATTTCTTCCACACATTTTATGAATGACCCTGACTTAAAATTCTAGGATAACCAGAAAGAAGTTGGGCTTATCAAACAAATTATGGCTCTATATCAGAGAAGGGCCTTAGAAAAACTTAAACCCTCTGCAGAAAGTATTAATGCTAAGCTATTTCAGACTGTAGGTGCTAATTTACTGAGATCAAACTTTACAAAAGCTATTTTAATCCTATAAAACACCAATGAGAATACTTATATAATGACTTTGAGATTAGTCATAACTTCTAATTGAGTCTGGTATATAAGAGATATTATAGAAACACATTTTCAGTGAATTGTGGTCTTGACCACTGAAAATTTACTGAGAACCAAAGTTTCAGTTGTACAAGATGGATGCATTCTGGAAATCTAATGGACAACAATATGAGTATAGTTAACCATACCGTGTTGTGTACTTGAAATTTGCTGAGGGTAGATCTTAAATGTTCTCAACCCACCCAAAAAGAAGAAATTGGTAACTACGTGAGGTGATGGCAATTTAATTAATTTGATTGTGGTGATTATTTCACAGTATAAACCTATATCAAATCAAGTTGTACACCTTAAATATATACAATTTTTAATTGTCAATTATACCTCAGTAAAGCTGGAAAAAGTGGGCAAAATAGGAGAAGAATAGGCAAAATCAATCTACAAAGATAGAAGTCAGACTAGTAGTTACCTTTAGGGGTTCAGAATGGGAAAGGGCATGAGGGTGATTTCTGGGTGCTTGGAAATGTTATATCATGACCTACATGGATGTTACATGAGAATATCAATCTATATACTTAAAATATGTGTACTATACTGTATGTATGTTCTCAATAAAAATTTAAATAAACAGATAAATATATTTTTTTAAATGACAAGGAAATCTACGAGCAAACACACATCTCTGAGTCATATCACTTTGAGCAGCTATGCTCCACTCGAGACTTTATACTCACCAGACCTGCTGGGCTAAGAGGCTCAGCCTGATAAATTAAACAGGGCAACCAATTTTCTGAGCCCTTCAACCCTTTATCCACTTAATCATTCTTTATCCAATCAACAAATAATCATTAAATACCTCTGTCTGCCAGGCCCAGACCTGAGCACTAGACAGAGATAGAGCAGGGAAAAAAAACAATGTTTCTTACCCAAATAAATATATAAATATTTAGTAGGTCCGATAAGTGATACATGCTATGAAGAAGTAAAGTGAAAATGGGAATACTAAGATTGAGGGGTAGAAACCTACTCTCATACAAATAGAGTGGTCAGAGAAGTCCTTTCTAAAAAGATAACATTTGATCAGAGACCTGAAGAAGATTGAAGTGGACCACGCAAATATATGAAGGAAGAGTATTTTAAGCAGAGTAATGAAGGCACATGCCCTGAAGTGGCGATATGCACATTTGAAAACAAAATCAAGAGGCCGGTATGAGTAGAACAGATTGAGAGGTGGAAAGGGTGGTAGAAGTTGAGGTTAGAGACGCAGTAGAGGCCAGATCTCAAGAGCATTGAAAAACATAAGAATCTCATTTAGAAGTCTCACAAAATGCCATCTTAAGAGCAGATAGGTGGATAGCAAGGGCAGAAGCTGGGAAACCTCTTGGATGTCCCTGTGGTAATCCAGGTGAGAGATGATGGGAGCATAGACTACTGTGGGAGTATTGGGGATGGTGAGAGTATGAGATTCTGAGTATATTTTCAAGTTAAAGCTGAAGGGATTTGCTGGTGGATTAGATGTTGGGTGTTAAAGCTTTCTTCTCTTTAGAAGAGTCAAAGATGACACCAAGCTTGGAGCCTCAAGAAACTGGAAATATATGGTTTCCATGTGAAGAGTTCAAAATGAGTGGGCTTGACAGGATGGAAAATTGGGAACTTGTTTACTCATAGTGGAAATGACCCTTACCAAGTCGTGATTGGTTGACAAGTGTTGCGCTAGAACCAATGCCAATTTAGAGCAGCATTTGGCCTCTAGAGGTTTCTGTTACCTGAAAGGCAGCAGAAAAATCAAAGGAAGTGGGAGAGTTAAATCAGAATAGTTGTGTTTCAGTGAAGACGAACGCTAAAATGATTTTGTTCATAGCCTCACGTCCATTGATCCTTTTTAACTTCATAACTATCACTTTATTCATTTGCATCTTGTTCCTCTTCACCTTTTTCTCCTCCCTCTTATTCTGTGTTTTTCCTTAGTTCTGTTTCATTAGCTTTATCATTCAAGACTTCAGGTACCTTCCCCAGATCTGGTACTGTTCTTCACTATCCTTAATTCTACATGTCTTTGCAATCTATATAATTATGAACATGACATGACTCTTTGATTCTGCTTGGTTTTATATTATACTCCTTTTGGATTATACAATTAGTAAATCACAAAATCAAGATTAGGGTGTGAGAAGGACACACTCTTTTCCTTAAAATAGTGTATTTTCTATTAATTTAGTAGGAGGAGCTAACTTTCCCCCAAAATGTTCTGAGTTCCACTTCCTATAAAATAACTAATAACTAATTCTAACTTTAGTAACACAATAACCAACTCCTTTGTGCCTATTTTTGTCTTTTTTTGGAAAGAAAATGTGGACAAAAAACTTGTTTTAAAGGATTTAGAAGTTTTTAAGAAGTGTTTAAAAAAAGACATGTTTTCCTAATAAATTTTTATATTAATTATACTGATCATGCTGTTATATTTTTATTAATGGCTAAACTTAGAAGAGGCCTGTGGTTTCTTTTTTATTTAAAAGCATTAGTTTAACATGATGAAACACAATAGAGATTTTATTTAATGGATCACAAGAGCAAATTAATGAAACCACCCAAAAGAAATAGCATTTACCCATGGGGACCTATTAAAATGTTTGAGATGTTCTCTGCTGTGTTTACATTTAATTAATAGTCCTTTTAAAAAAGAAGGTGTGATAACATTGCTCACCAGCTAGGTTGGAAATCTCTTGGGATATGCCTTTGCATAAAAGCCAGACAGGCGATGGTCCTATTCTCCTGCCTCAAAATAAGAGAGAAACTCTCTGAGGTGTGATAAATCCTGAGGACGATATTCATGAACCTTCATCTCAGATAAAAAGTTTACTTACTTTTCTAATTAGAATATATAGTGCCTTTTCCTGCCTCAATCATAAGAATAATATTTCTCTTCAACCTTAAGACCTACAAAAAGAAATCCCAAATAGTAAAATCTTCTTAACCAAAGAGATAACTTTCTCCTCTGGTAATATACTTGATGCAGATAGATTCTGTTCTGCACAAGATCTTTGTTTTTAAGATAAATTCCAAAGTCTCAAGCATTAAGTTAATAAAAAAAATTCCATCTTAAATTTTTCCACTCTATCTGGTGTTTTCTTTTGCCCCGAAAAAGATGATCTGGTGTCAATTTTTGGCCTTACCTTTTACTATTTTTTCATATCATTTTATGAAATATTCTTTCTTTACTAAATGCATTTGAGATATAAAGTAATTGTTTTAGATACAATGACGATAAATTCTTTCAGATCTGAGGTCATGTAAACTGTAATTAACATTGGATAAATGAAGCCATGTGTATATTTTCCTTTCATCCTGTTGGGCTTTTTTTTTTTTTTCTATTTCATCCAAACTTTGTGTAAATTCTAGAATTCACAAAGACATGACCCTTCAGATGATGACTAATGCTTAGATGATTTTAGAACTCTTTTTTGGGGGGGTTATGTCTTTTAAGTCAACTATCCCAGCATATGAATCTATGTAGAGGATTGTAGTAAGTACTGTGAGCAGAAAGAAAGGGCATAACAGGCACAGTTCAGCCTTCTGGGAACTTAGAAGTTTCCAGAGAGAAAGGACAAGAACACATAAAATTGTTAGCAAAAATGTCAGACTTGGGAGAAAAACATAACTTGCTACATTTCTATAAAACTGGAAATTAAAGTACTAGGAGATACCTCGTATTAAGGATCAATGAACTAATTTCGCTACAGAATCGTAAAAGAAGCCATAACAAGACATTGTCCAAAAAATGTATTTCATCAAGAGAATTCTAGCTTTGTTGTTTCAGGACAGACAGCTTATGATTATATGAAGTTACTACTTGATAGGCTCAATATTTTTAATGAAATATATTGTTTTATAGACAAGTAAATTATTTTTAGAGTGCCTAACTTGCAAACTTCTAAAACAAGTCTCTAAAAAGTGCTGTTCATTCTTGCTTTCCCACCTTCTACGTTACCTCCAAACGAGGTTTTTGATCTAAAATTTTTAAGAGAAGAATTCACTGTAGTTCCTCTTTTTAAATTCTTCCTTTTTTAAAGTAATTTTGATTGTTTATTTTTTAATCAACTTTAATTTTTTTTAAAAGTTCAATCATTACCTCTCTGAGCCTCTCTTGGTCATAGCTGTGTTCACCAGTCCTTCATGAAACTCTTCCCTGACTTTTCTTTTACTGCAGCTTCTTGTACATTTTCCCCACCCTAACTTTGTCACCTCCTTCAGGGTTTTCTCATCTTCCACCTTTCCCAGTGGTGGACAGGTAAATGTTTAACAACCAGTTCTCCAAGAAAAAGAAAGTATGCATACATCCATCAGTTTACCATATATTTTACTGATATAAAGGATATGTGGTACACAATTTACAGGCAGTAATATAATCAACATCCTTCATTGAACATTCCATATAGCTAATTGGTTCCCACAGAATGCTTTTGTTGAATTTTGCCAAAATTTTGTATTTATAAACAGTGGTTGCAACTGATGAACAAGTATAGTTTTAACCTGAAGGTTGGTTGGTATTTTCATTTACATTAATCAGTAAGGTGAGAGTGAAACAAAAAGGCTGTGTGTCAGAGGTTGACTCATTCATCAATGATGTGAACAAATCTTTGCTGAACCAGATAATAGAATTCGAATAATGAAAGAATATTTCCTCAATTTTTTGTGCTATTCACAGTGTAATGGCTACCAATATGGCATACTTTTCCAGTTTTATTAACATTTTCTCCATCACTTTCTTAATTCTACTCTAGAAAATCAACAAGCCTGGATTTATAGCATTTGATGACTTTTGTAAAGATTCCCACCATGGCTGATCTCAAACTACTGGTGTGACTTTGCTGCATGTAGAGTTGGGAAGAGATACATAGTAGCCCAACAGTATAACATATTCTACCAACCAGATAGAATGCTTAAATATACTCAAGAGCATAGATAATAGTAAAATGTAGAGTAATATATTTTTAGAGTAAAATTATTAGAGTAATATATTTTTAGTATTTATTACCTTTTTAAAGTAAGTTATACTTTTAAGTTTATACAATTTAATTTTTGATAACAGCTACATTTAACAACAGGCTAGCAAAATTTCCTGGCAATTTAACGATAAGTTGTCAAGAGCCAGTATGAGTTGGCTCCAGCATACCACTGAATTCTGTCTCTTAATATTGCTGTCCCAGAATGTTCCAGACTTGACCCTTTTCTCTCCTCACCCTAAATACTTTTTTGTGTGTGACCTCAACAACTGTCCTGATCTCAGCTGACACATATGTGCTAATGATTCCTACACATTCTTTTCCAGCCCAGACTTTTCCCCTGAGCTTCAGATTCACACCTCCAAATATCTACAGGATGTCTGTATTTAGAGGTTTCACTGGCATCTCAAACTCATTATCACCCCAAGCAGCTCCTGCTCCTGTGGTCTTCATTTCATTACTGACATCCTCCCAGTTGTCTGGGCTTCTCCCTTCCTCTTACATCCCATATCCAATCAGTCAGCAAATGTGCTGATTTTACCTGCCAAATATGTCTTGACTCTGTTATTGCTCTAGTTCCTAACCAGAGCTGCCCAAATCTATCCTTCTTGTTGGGGATACTGAACCAGACCCTAAATGGTTTTCTAGCTCTGGGTCTTTCTTTGCCCCCCACCCCTCCTTCTTCTTCTCTTCCAACTTATCCTCCACAGTTGCTGGAGACATCTATTTAAATTACAATCTTCCTATGTAATTTTCTGCTTACAACCCTTCACTTACTCCTCGTTAGGATTTCGGATATAGCCAGACTCCTTAAGGTGGGAGAAAATGCTTTCCATAATCTGACCAGTTTCTCTACCTTATCTCTCATCCATCCCTTTTCTGTGCAGTTTGCTTTCATCAAAATTCTGAACTACTTGTAAGTCCTGTACACAGCACATTTTGCTGCCTCTTGGCCTGGAATTCCACTCCACTCTTTTTGGCTAATACTTTGATTCAATTCAGGTCCCATCTCTTCCAGAAAACCTCCTCTGACCTCACTTTCTCAACAAATAAGCCAGGTTAGGTGAATTTCTTCCAAGCTATCAAACATAACCCCAGCATATCTGTCATTTTAGTTGCATTATCCAGTTATAGTCATTTATTTCTGTGTCTAGCCGCCTAACCAAAAACCAGTAATAGATATCTTGAGGAGAAGAAACTACGTACACAGCTGAGTAAAAAGGTTAATCAATAAATGTTTGATGGGGATATGAATGAATTAACCTAAACAACTTTAAATAAAATATTCTTCAGTTTTTTATAGCAGTGTGTTTTACATCTGGGATTCCAAAGGCAGATTTGTTTTTAACTTATAGTACTTGAAACAATTTCATCTGATTCTTGTAATCAAGATCTGTTTCTTTTGAACTGAATTATAGGACCTTCTACTAATTTTTAAAGTATTACATAGAATGCTCTTTCTCAAAGGGTTCTTTATAGAGGAGTTGAAGCAGCACCAGACTGTAGACTAAATTCATATCAAGAAGGCCATGAGATGCATTTTTGTCTTGAGATTTTAGTTCATTCATTAACCAATGATTATTTACTGCTCATTGTGTATTAGGATTGCATTAGGGCTGCAGTAATAAAAAGAACAATATGTGGTTTAAACACTGTAGAGGAGATTGATGAGAAACTAGGGAAGAACAGAAAACACGAATACATCCCAAGTTAGAAATTACTGATACAAGTATTAAGAAAACACCAGGGAGAGTTAAGAGATGAGAAAAGGCAGCATCCAAGTTGAAACTATTTGAAGCTTCAGGTGTAAGTGTTAGAAATTATTTGGTTGAGGAACTGTCGTAGGGAGCGCTTTGCATTAAATGATGTATGTTAAGTATTTTATGTATTCTGAATATCCAGATTTTACATGCCTGTCTTTCTTGCCAGGTTGTGTGCGGAGGCTCCCATGCTGCCAAGTTAACACAGAATCAGGGAAAGGAAAAATCTGGTGGAACATCAGGAAGACCTGCTATCGGATAGTTGAGCACAGCTGGTTTGAAAGCTTCATTGTTCTCATGATCCTGCTCAGCAGCGGTGCTCTGGTAAGTGTTCTGACATCTAAGGCTTAAATCAATTAAGTCATTATTTTTAATAGATGAGTTGAAGATAAAAATATCATGGCAGATGGTTTTACTTAAAAATTAATCCCTCTGATCAGTCCCAAGGACAACATTTTAGTTAGCTCAGTAAATATTTACTCCACGACTGGCATTATTCTTGCTGCCCTGAATGCAGAGTTGGATAAGATCCAGGTGCTTTTCTCAAGGAGCTCAGAGAGCATTAGGGAAGTGAGAGGCACAAGTGATACAGAATTGGGATATGTATGTAAGTGAAGTATATGCATGATTAAGCTCTGGAGCAGGAAGAGTTGTCTGCTTGGGATTTCAGAATGGTAGATGATGTTTTGCAAGATCTAGAAAGATGAATAGGAATTTTCCAGCCAGGAAGGTGGCCTGAGGGGAGTGAAGCATAAAATAGCATGGGACATTCAGGAAATTAACAGTTCCCAAACTATAGAAGGTGTCACGGGAGGAAGAGCAAATCCAGGCAGGTGGGTGGTGACCAGAGATACTGTGACAAAGATAGGCAGTGTCAGCTTATGAAGCATCTTGCATAAGGGAAAATAGACTATAGTTTTAGGGTGAGAATGGGATAGGTCTGTCATTCTTGTACTTGTGCCAAGTGCCTTCTCTGAGGTTTGAGAAGGATCTGGGAGAGTCAGAGGCTCCCTGAGCCTTTTCTTGTTTGCTTTTCTCTCCTGCTGACACGAATATAGATGAGCCATTAGAAAAGCCCAGTTCCAGCTAAAGATACCGCTGGACGTTCCATTTTACTGAAAACAGAATACTCAAGAACTTTGTAAGTTTCCTCTTAGACAGGTTTATGGATCTGGGATTTGATTTCACTTACGAAAGTTAACCTGTTACTGTTTCATGGATGCTGGTGGAAGATGGGAGGCTTCCGAGTCAGGGACAAAGGACTTTGTTTCTCATGGCATAGAAAGGAGCACGAACTTTAGCATATGTGTGTTGGTCCCCTTTGTCCCCAAGTCCAGTGAGGGCATAACAGGGACTAAAATGAACAGTGCACATACAGGGTGTTAGCATCACAGCTGAGAATCACTGAGCTTAGGGAACCCATCCTTTTCTAGCAAGCAATAAGCAGACTTGCTCTTTGTCCCAGAAGGAGGCGCTACCTCATCCCTCAAGGTTGCTTGTTGCAAAACAACCCTAAGAAATGACCTGGATAAGGAGCAGTCAGGGCCTTGGGTTCTTGGCCTGCCCAACAGGAACATGCAGAGATGCTCAGGGCACACAGTGCACTGCCTTTGCCAACAAATTTCCTATCCGAAAACAGAAGACGTAATAAGAAAAATGCTGCTCTGTTTATCTGGTGGAATGCAAGTAGGAGTCTTGATAACATCCACATTTTCTTGTATTCCTAATAACTGAGGAAGTTGATGAGTCATGTTGAGTCACATATGTGACTGAGACTTTTAGAAATGAGATTACCAAAAATTAAAGAAAAGGTTAGAGTAATCCCTTAGTTCAAAATGTCTAAAAAAGAAAGATGACATTTTGCGGGAGGGGCATTCTCAAAACTGAAATTCAAATGAATCATATAAGGAAGAAAAGGGAAATGTATTTCAAGAGACTGGTGTTTTCACTCAGGGAGTTTGCTAACTGAGCTAGATTTTTTAAATACCTTACTTAATGAATAGTACCTTAATTAATAATAAAAATAAATAAAAAGTAATAGCTCCAACTGAGTACATATTTATTGTGTTTCAAGATCTTTATATAGGTTTTCTTCTTTAATTTTCAAACATCTTGTGAGATTATAGTATTTTGCTCATCTTACCAATGAGAAAGCTGGGTGCAGAGCTTTAAAAGTTGCTAATGTCCCAAAGCTAGTAAATGGCAGAGGTATAACTGAAGTCTAAATTCAAAGCCACAGTATCTTTTCACTGTGTTGTGGGTCCTCAGAAAGGGGAGAAACAAATGAGTGGTGACCGAAATAAGTAACAGGGAGGCCTATGCCTCAGATTTGGCCGAGCTCACACAGCGACCTCCTTGCCTCCTTGTTCCCTCATGCACAAGATTAGTTCTAGAAGGTGGGATCTCTGCAGGCAGAATCCTGCTTCAGGCTCCACTGGTTGGAGCAAGGTGTACTCTTCTTTGTGATCAAGCCCCTTCCTTGTCTTCGCATTTCAAGGACTGAGGCATTGCCAGAGTTTGTTTAGGAAGCTTGCCCGATTCCTCCAGAACTCGGAGAAGGGAAGCAGAAGAGTCCTGAGGGCTGGACTTCAGTTCTTGCCTTTTAGTTCCATTGTCTTTCAGAACCTCTGCTAGCTGCTAGAACCTTCTCTCAGCATCTTCATGGATCTGTCCATTCTCTCTGTTCCAACTTCTCTGTTTTCTTCAATATTGAGGATTACATTTCTCCAAAAGTGCTAAGGATCATTTTTAAAGTATTGATATAAGAACTTGGGATAAGAAGAATAAGAACGCACAGGCCCATGACTATGGACGGGTAGTCCAGTGTTACCACCAAGGATACAGGTCCTTTTGCTTTCATTTTCTCCAACAAAGTGAATATTGTTTAAACTTGAAAGAGAAAAATCTAATACTTTAGACCTGTTTAGGTCAGCAGTCATTTTCAGTGGCTTCAGTGAGATCAGTTCTTTAAGTCCATTCAAATTATTTCCCACGGGCCTTGTGGCTATGACCACAGTATCATCGTCTATCACTTACTAAAATTTCTTGGAAAGTGTTAAAAGATGTCACATTGATGGAATAAATATAACAGTGATTTGTAGAGCTGAAACTTTTAATGATTGATAAAGTATTGGTGCAAAATTCAAAGGAAGAAACCATCTTCTGTGTTCTATAGCCCTATTAAGCTACTGCATTCATTCATTTAGCAAACCTTTCCTACTGTGTTCTTGACACAGTGCTAGGCACTGGGAATGTACAGGCACATAGAGCTGAAGGAGAGGGCTTAAATCCTACTTCTATGTCGAAGTAGAGTGCAGGGTTAGAGAGATTTATGAAAGGGGCTGACCCTGGAATCATGTCTTAAATTACTAGGACTTACCTAATTTGAAGGAGGATAAAAGGGGAGTCAGATGAGTGGAAATCCCTGAATGTGTCAGAGATCATGGTTCTTTTAGGGGACTATAAATAATTTCATGCTTTTTCACTCTCTTTCTCTTGACCTCTGGTGATCAGCCCCCTGCACTGGTGCAAAGGCTAGAACTAAGTGTTACACAGTAACTGTAAACCAGAAGAAAGACAGCTGGCCTGTAATAGTATTATATCTCAGTGGTCTCTTTATCAGAATTTCATTTCCTGTTTTTGTCATGAATCATAAGCTTTAAGTTGTACCAAATTTAAATCTGAATATTATTTTCACAGGCTTTTGAAGATATATATATTGAAAAGAAAAAGACCATTAAGATTATCCTGGAGTATGCTGACAAGATATTCACTTACATCTTTATTCTGGAAATGCTTCTAAAATGGATAGCATATGGTTATAAAACCTATTTCACCAATGCCTGGTGTTGGCTGGATTTCTTAATTGTCGATGTAGGTACTTTTGAGTAAATTTTAAAAGGGGATATATTCTTACAAATAAGTTTTTTCAAAAACCTTCACTAATGTTAAATATTATCATATTTAGATAGGTGATATGCAAAAATTTTTTTTTTCCAAGGCAGGCATAGCTATACATTATGTCTTCTATGTTCTCTCAGACTTCCTCTGTGAGATATTTAATTTTTGATACTTTATGTTAATGATTTCATGTTTGATTATTTTTTGATTCACCTTTTTTTCATATACGTTACATAGTTAGTACCTAGAAAAATGAATGGTAAGATGAACACTTTTGTAATACAATAGTTTTGAAGAAAGGATAACCAAAATAAGAAGAAATAATAGAAGGAATGTAGATTATTTCTTTTCTCTTAACCTGTAAATATGATTGCATCTTTTAAAAATTATAAAATATATGATATTCAGAAACTTTTAAAAATATTGTCAGTGTTCTTTTCATCTCTCAGGTTAAAAAAAAAGTTTACAAGTAGAGTTGAATTTATTTTTAGTTAAGAAAGAGATATGGCTATTTAATAATGAAATTTTTTTGTATTTGAAAATCTGAAGTAGTGCTTCTCAATATTTAGGGGTATGTAATATGCAGAATTCAGGGAAGTTATATAGCTTCAATTTGAAATATTTAACATTTTGAAAAAACTAACTAAATAAATTATATATATATGTGTGTGTTTGTGTATATATATATACATATACACACACATAACGCATATAATTATATTATATATATATAATGTTTTCATAATGCAACAGAGAGAGCAAAACTCCACTCAGTTTTCTTGCTGATAGAGGTGCAAATCTAGGCATGTGGATTTTGGGGAGGAGCTGAGATTTTTTTTATTTCTCAAAAATTGAGAAATTTATCTAGCACAGTTGCTCTCAGAGTGTAATCCCTGAACCAACAACATTGGCACATGTGGGTGGGAACTTGTTGTAGATACAAATTCTCAGGTCCCACTCAAGTGCTACTAAATCAGAAACTCTGGTGTTGGGCCCCAGAAAATTCTTGTAATAAGCTCTCCAGATGATTCTGGTACATATTCAGGTTTCAAAACCTGATTTGATATTCTTTTGATTTGATATTCAGAGGATGGATTTGTTTGATTTCTGCAAGCTTCCTGATTAGTTGAAACTTACTTGACAGCATTATTCGTCAATAGGGGCATATATCATGCACATACACATGTATACCTAAACAGATAAATAAATATATGCATATACATATGTTCTCAGTTACAGACTACATATATTCAATATAATAACACTCATTTAACAATGGTTTGGAGATCAGGTTAACCATTTCCTTAGGGGTTATTCAAATTATAATAGACATTTTAAACCTTTATTATTTTCTGATTAAAAAGGAACATTTATTATTCTGATTAAAAAATACACATTTTTTTAAGCATACGTAAGTGGGAAATAATGGACCTGAATGACTGGGTCAATTTAAGAGTGATACTGAGGATTAGTTAGTAATTCTGAATACATAGCATGAAGACCTAAAAACAAAGAGTTATGTTATATTTAGTGAGACATTTAGAAGTAACTGTATGAGAGCAAAACACTTCAACACATCCTGATTCAAAAATCAGTTCACTGATTGTGAACTTGTAGTGAACTTGCAAGCAATAAATTTTTCTACTCCTTCAATAGTTAAACATAAGGAACTTGACTCTCCGGTTGCTCCTAATCTTACCTGGAAAACTTCAATCTTTCAGTCATTACTTAATTCCAATCAACTGCATTGCAGACGTTGTTCTTAGGCATTGCCTTCTGCTGCACGCAGTGTGAAACAATGGATATTTTAAGTGGAACTTATTCAAAGACTGAATACATTTACCGATCCAGATCCTGGGTCATTGAAGAGCTCATTGCTCCTTACCAAAACATGTATTGATTTTACTTCTGTCCATGTTCTTTCTTCTGAGATAACTTACGATAAGAACACAAATTTCTGTTGGATACTGGTTATGGTGATTGTGGAGGGTCCGTCTAACATGACGAAGTTCTTGTGTGTCTATGTTGATGGTGAAGCCAGTGAGATCACCTACTTGTGTGCCCTCTTCAGTACAATTGAGATTTTTCTCCCACTAATTATTGATAGGAAGATCTTTGGTGCCAATTTTGAGAAACTGTAGGTCAGAATAATCTTCTGGGGAATTTGCCTCATCTCAAAGTCATAAGTCTTTAGAGTGCTTTTGAAAAAGGTCTATACTGGGACTTAGATTTGGTTGAGTGATTGCCACACTCTTTTAACTTAGCTTCAGAATCACACACTTCGTTATGCCCTGGGCTTTATTCCAATTGAAATTTTGATAGTTGCTTTAATTGAATGTTCAGGATTAATAAGCAAGTACAAAACCATTGACTACGAAAGTGTGAAAAGCATGTGTGATTTTTTTATTCAGATATAAGAAATAACTTACTTTCCTTCTATTATTTCATCTTATTTAGGTTAACTTTCCTTTAAATTTATTTCCTTTAAAAAGCATCTATCTTATCCAATTTTTAGACAATAAGTAGATAACTTTATGTATAAAATCATATTGTTCTTGTTGAACTGCTCTTAGTGATCTTTGAAATTGACTTTTTCTCTTCATGCTTTATTATTTCATTGAAATGATTAATGAAATTTTTTTTCTTTTTTAGGTTTCTTTGGTTACTTTGGTCGCAAACGCTCTTGGCTACTCAGACCTTGGCCCCATTAAATCCCTTCGGACACTTAGAGCTTTAAGACCTCTGAGAGCTTTATCTAGATTTGAAGGAATGAGGGTAAGAAAATACTAAACTTCTAATATAATATTTATATTTCTTAATGGAGTGTAAAATATGAAAAAATGGGTATGTAGGAATTATGGACTGTTTATATTTACACACACATGCATATATATACATATATATGGGCTGTTTATGTATATAAGTGTGTATACATGTGCATATACGTGCAGTATTTCAGTGCCTATTGTTTAACAAAGACTAAATCAAATACAGTAATGCCTCCATATTATATTGTGAGGCAGTGATTCAAATAAGTGACTTTTCCCTTCCTAAATGACAGTCTTTCCTATGCTAGGAAACTCAGGTGAAGGGGACACTCACTATTAGTCCTGACAGCATCTCTCATATATAAGTCATGAAGAACTTGCCTTTATCAGGTGCTCAAACATTTTTTTAAGGAACTACCCTGGGTGTGGGGCATAAGAAAAGACAGAGAAGTGAAGTAGCATCAGGTATCACTTTTAATTTCATTCTTTAAATACATGGCTCAGTGAAAGTGGAAATAGCTCCAAATTGTATTTGAGAAAACTAAAGCTCTGATTTTACTTAATTTGCAGTAGGCAGCATAGTACCTGAAAAGAGATTCATTTTGCAGAAACAAACAAGGTGAGATAAATAATGACTACCAGCAACTTAGCTTTAGGGCTGTATTAAACCAGCAACTTCTTCATAAAATCCATTCTTTATTTTCTCTAATGAGTCTATATCCTCATTTGTTGCTTCTCTCCTTGAATTTCTTCTTCTCCAGATATATTCCTGCTTTCTCATGCCTCCATTCTCTTGGCCAGGAATGTTTCTCCCTGCCCTATCTCAACCCTAACTCATCAATATAGTAAATACCTACTCATCCTTTAAGCCTCAGTTTAAATGTGCCTTGTCTGTCCACCACCAGGTATAATTGAGCATCCTTCCTATATGTTCAGACACATAACATCCTCATTATATTGCATCGTACTTATTTATTTATCTGACTGCCTCTCTAACTGTAGTCTCTGAACAATTTGCTTACTGCATCTCTTAAATGTGGTCAGCATCATCTGAAAACTTACTAGAAATGCAAATTCCCAGGTTCCACCCCAGATATACTGAGTAATAAACTCTGGAATGGGGCTCAGAAATCTGAAGCCTCAGGTGAATGAATGTTAGATGCGTTTGAGTCTAGCAGATCTTCATTACATTATGACTGTGACCTAATTATGACTGTAACCTCTACTTGTTAGTGTATCCAGTGTATGTTGGCCCCCATGTAAATATATGAAAGATCATGATTATACAAAGATTTTTTTTCATAAGTAAAAGTCAAGTACTTTTGGTCATGTAAGAATTGAAATTACAAGTTTCATTTTATACAGAACGGTAGTATTGGAGTTGACATTAATTTTTCTTTTTGAGCATTAGTAGAATGTTGCGATCTATTCAGAACTTATGACTGATCCCTGGACTCAAGCAGAGCGTGTACTACATTCTCATGATCAAGTAATATACCTTCCCCATCAAGATATTAATACATCCCTCAGTGATTAAGCCACTCCATTATTTTACCCTGTTTGCTCTCTGTTGTTTATCTAATATACAGGTGAATTGGATGCAGGAGAATGTTTTAATATATTTGGAGGGACAAGTATGTCTATTTAGTTACGTTTATTAGCCGTGCAAAACAGGGATGTTTCTTCAAATTGCAGGGTCGTTTTAAATTATAAATGAAATATGATTGGAGGCATTTTGTAGTTAGCTTCCTTTAAAAAGGCTTGAGGTTCTTGAACTTACTGACTTTTCCAAATGGCTTCTCATCAGAACGATATGTATCCATCTCCCTCAGAGACTCATCATTACACACATTCTTTCAGCACCAAAACTATGTATCAAATTTTGTACTATAAAAAGAGTACAATGGTAAATAGACCCCAGTCCTCCAAGAGTGAGTCAGGACAGTAGTCATGGAGAGACAGAGAGGGGAATAGTAGTTATTCTGTGACATCTGCTATAAAACAGTAAGCACACAGTGCTACAGGAGTAGAGATGAAAGTGGCTGCCTGGGGAGGTCTGGGAGGGGCTTCCTATGGAGGTGACCTCACAGCCATGACTGAAAGAATGGGCCCCAAGTCACAGGCAGGTGGGCATTCCAGGCAGAGATGCAACTTGGTAGAGGACAGAGTTGACTAGGCAAGGTGTGTTTGAGCGGTGACTGTAAGGATCAGCGTGCCTAGGTTACAAGCATAGCGGGAGGGTAGCCGGAAATGAGGATGAAAATGTAGGCTTGAAAAAGAGCTGACCACTTGGAATTCTACTCTCTAATTCTGTTCTTCCTAACCCTCTGGGGGTCATGTACGTTGTAAGAATCTCATAAAAGTAGAAATCATTTCTCCGTAAAGAAAGCATACCCATAATAATGTTCTTCATATGATTTCATGCCCCCATGGAACCTCTACAGGTCCATGTCTACCCATGAAGCCCAGAGTAATAACTGTTGTTCTTGACCAAGGGTCAACAACCAAAGCCTACAGGCTGCATGCCTGTTTTGTAAAGGAAGTTTCATTGGATCACAGCCATGCCCGTTTGTTTATCTATGATCTGTCGCTGCAATGGCAGAATGGAATAGTGGTAACAGAAATCATATAATCTGCAGAACCTAAAAATATTTAAGAAAATGTTTGACAACTCCTGCTCTAGACAATCTCAGAAGTAGTCAGGGATCCTGCTTGATACATTGAAAAAAAAAAGGGAGCACGTACTCTTTACTTAACAAGTTATTCTTTAACACCTTTGCACTCAAATTCAGAGTGGAGGTCAACTGTAAGAAGATAGTAAGTTTGGAAAGATGAGGTAATTAAGAAAATCTGGAGGGTGATAAATGCTACAGTGGTCGCCATGAAGGAGCACTGGGTGGCAAGAGGCACTGGTGATCAATAGTAGTGGAGATGCTGAAAAGCAGAAATAAAGGGAGTATTAAAGGTAAACTATTCTGCATTTTTTGTTTTAATTGAGGCCAGCACTATCTATATTTAGCCAAGGGCTTATGTATAAAGTGTTTTTAGAGTTAGAATAATAAATTTGAAAAGATTGCTCTCATTCTGTAGATGAGGAAACAGAGGTCCCAGGGTCTTAATTAAGTTTACATATCACACAACTAGCAGAACCAGTTAAATCTACGGGATTCAAACCGTGAAAAGATTCCCAATCTTAACTCCAGCTTATATGTCCTAGTAGTTTCTCTATATGGGAGAATTTTAGCACTGGTAATTCTAGGACTATGAACCTTTAAATGTACATTTTACTTATTTTAATTGTTTAAATTTACAAATTTCTTTCTTTTCTAGAGCATGCAGATTTTATGACTTCACCTTACATATATCAGGTTTTTGGTTTATTCTTTTTATTTATTTTTTTCATTTATTTAAACTGTCATACAATCTTAGTGATTTGTTCTGTATTGTTGCTAATAGTTTCACTGTGTGATCCTCATGTACTTTTGTAAACTCATTGATCGAGGGGCTCCTGTCTCATTTTGTCCCGATGAGCACACAGTAGGCATTCAATAAGTACGTGTTGGTTGGTTGATTTATGTCTTAAACATGTAAGGGTGGCTTTTCTAACTTCTTTAATTCTGTATTGTGTTTCATTAATGTTGCCCATTTAACATTCATACTAATCCTAATCATTCTCTTCTTTCCTTTGAATGCTAGGTGGTCGTGAATGCACTCATAGGTGCAATCCCTTCCATCATGAACGTGCTACTTGTGTGTCTTATATTCTGGCTAATATTTAGCATCATGGGAGTAAATTTGTTTGCTGGCAAGTTCTATCAGTGTGTTAACACCACAGATGGGTCACCGTTTCCTACAAGTGAAGTTGAAAATCGTTCTGAGTGTTTTGCCCTTATGAATGTTAGTCAAAATGTGCGATGGAAGAACCTGAAAGTGAACTTTGATAATGTTGGACTTGGTTACCTGTCTCTGCTTCAAGTTGTAAGTGACCCCTTTTATGAATGCTTGACATTTTGGTGCACACTGGATGGAGGAGCTGTCATTATTTATATAATTATTAACTAAAAATTAAAGATAAAGTACTTTGTGACTTTAAAAATAGAGTTGGTCTTTTTAGAACATGTGCCTATAAACATGAGAACAGAACATGGGTTCTGTTGCATTTTAGAGTTATTAATCCACCTTTTTGGAGTCACCTGAGCCCCTGCCATTGTGCCATCTGAATACTGTGTCCAAAAACGAATAGTCATGTTTTGGACTGCACTTTTACACTACAGGGAAATGAGAAGGACTTCCCGCTGGTATGGAGAATCCTTAAGATATGGAGAAAAATTCTTTCCTTTGTTATTCGTAAAATTCTCCTCCCCCCCTGGAAAAATAAAAGTTCATGTACAAAACTCACAGGCAGTTGTAACAACCTGGCAATAATTAACTAAGAGTCAGATTTAGGATGTGACTTTGTAATGTGTCCCTCCCCTGTTTTCCCTTGACACAGCATCTTATGTTAAATTGGTATTTTGAAATACAGTGGGCTCTCCTTACCCATGGGTTCGCATCTGCCTAATGCAAGGGACTTGAGCATGGGCAGATTTTGGTATCTTCAGGGGGGCCCTGGAACCAATCCCCTGCAGATACCGAGGGACGACTGTATAGTAAAACTCACTAATTTAGTATTACTTAATAAATGCTGTAACATTAAATACACTAAACTCACTTGTGACTATTTTAAAGTATGAGGTTCAGATTCTATAAATTTTATATTTACAGGCAACATTTAAAGGATGGATGGCTATTATGTATGCAGCAGTTGATTCTGTTAACGTAAGTATTGGTAAACATAACACTAAACTCTACAATTTTGAAAAGTTCCTTAGTTTAGTTAGGCTGTTTTCAAACAGTAACTCCAAGGAGCCCTTGGTATGTGCACACACACTGAAGAACACCCACCTGGTGGTAGCCTAGTGGTTACCTGTGCAGCATTTGGAAACAGAGATTGGCTTAAATTCTGGCTGTACCATATCAGACAAGCTTGCATATGACTTCGAGCAAATTACTTTATCTCTCTGAGCCTGTTTATTGATCTATGAAAAGAAAATAATTCACCGCCTACCTCATAGGATTGTTCTGAGTGAGGATCCAACTAGAAAATATTAAGTAGAGCGCTTAGCACAGCCTGGCAATAATAAGTGCTCAGTAAATATTTGTTTATCAAAATAAAAAGGAAATAACATATTTTATTCATAGTTTTTACTACTTTTATATTTTAAAGTTCCTTGAAAGAGTTTATGTGAAATAAGTCACACACTAAGAAAGTTTGAAGACTGCTGACTATTTCATATTGTCACAAAAGCCACAGAAGACATTGCTGTAATCAAATGAAAAAAAAAAAAGATTTATATAAGTGTGATATCATCTCTTTTACTATTTTTTTCTGGAAATAAAAATTATACACTAGGTCATTTACTTACTAAATTGTCCTACAATCTGAGAATAAGTACTACAGTGGATAAGCCCTTTGTAGTAATTTGAAGATTATATTCATAGTAAGCATGTAATAAATATTTACTTAGTGTTGAATAAATTTTTAAGAATGATTATGTTGAACCTTGACAACGCTATGGCTTCTGAAAAACCACATTTACCTAGGATAGCACTGTTTGAATTACCTTGTCAAACCATGTGAAAAAGAAAATGATGAATTTTATTGTCAACATACTGCTAACTTTTGTTAATTTTATAGGTAGACAAGCAGCCCATATATGAATACAGCCTCTACATGTATATTTATTTTGTCATCTTCATCATCTTTGGGTCATTCTTCACCTTGAACTTGTTCATTGGGGTAATCATAGATAACTTCAACCAACAGAAAAAGAAGATAAGTATTTCAAGTTTTTGTCATTACACTGAAAGAAATGAACAATTATTTTCCCAAAAATACAATGTGAAATTTAATTTGATGTCAGTTAGTAATTAGTTCATTAGAATTTCATTAATTTTCCAAGTAATTGGTTACTATACAATGATGGATATGCTTAATCTCATTCATCTCTGCACAGAAAATAATCATCTCCTAAGTCATAATTATTTTTAAGAAATACATCAACTATTCAGTTTTATTTTCCAATGTTCCCTGTAGAGGATTGATTAAGAAAATTCAATGAACTAATTATTTACTCAAAACACGTTTCATAAGTAGTTACTGTATTCTGTTCTGAGCCACTGTTCTGTGTGGTATGTATTGGGCTGGTACTTAAAGAGAACAACAGAAGATACTTTCCTGAGCTCAAGGAGTTTATATTATAGCAGAAGAAATGACACAGGTAATTAAAGTTAAGATTTGCCAGTCAGACACTCCCCTGAGATCTTTGTTTCATTAATGTTCACATCAACTGTATCAGTCTTAGGGCTGCCATAGCAAAGTACCACACACTGGGTGGTTTTGAACATCAAAAGTTGATTCTTTCACAGTTCTGGAAGCTAGAAGTCCAAAATCAAAGTGTTGGTAAAGCCTTGCTTTCCTCAGAGTCTCTAGAGGAGGATCCTTCTTTGCATCTTCCAGCTTCTGGTAGCTCAAGTATTCCTTGGCTTATGGCAGCGTAACTTCAGTCTCGGCCTCTGTGGTCACATGACATTCTCTCTCTTTCTGTCTCTCTCCTCTCCTTATAGGGGCACCAGTCATATTGGATTAAGGGCCCACCCTACTCCAGTATGACCTTATTTTAATTACATCTTCAATGACACTATTTCCAAATAAGGTCTTTTTGAGGTACGAGGGGTTAGGACTTCAACATATCTCCTTTTTTTTTTTTTTTTTGGCGGGGTCGGGGGGGTTGGACACAGTTTAATCCTTAACATCAACCATGAGAGGAATTATTATTATAGACTTTGTCTCATAAATGAGGAAAGGCACAGAGATTTTGAGTGACTTACCCACGATTATGCACCTGGTAAGTGTTAGGGTTTTAATAGCCGGTAGTTGATCCCATGTACCTTGTATATTACTTAGGCCCTTTCCTATGCTGTACCCCCAAATACTATAATATGACATAGTGATAAATGCAGTAAGAAAATTAACAACAAAATATGTAAATGGGCAGTCAGAGGAAAACTAGATACAGCTATAGAAAGTTCTACGATATATGTGACAATTGAGCAGGCCTTGGAAGATGGATGAAAAGACACAAAGCAAGTGGCAGGCAGAAGGATAAGTAAGCCACATGAAGGGTCAGAGAAGTGTGTGAGCACATGTACCATGCTGGCAAAGGAGGTGCAGTACAGGAGAAATACCAGTCCATCCAGTTTGGATGGAGTTTTGAGAAGAGAAATAGAAAAGATGAGGTCTTTATTTGCTTGAGAGCAGATCTGAAAAGTCATGTTAGATATTTTTCAGTAGGATCTGATGTGTCATTGAGGTATTTTGAGTACGGAAGAACGTATAAGCAGGACATAGACATCTATTAAGATTTGATGACATGTCTGACCGTGTGTAAAGTACTTTACACAGTAATCTTCGTCACATTTTATAAGTCTACAGGGCACAGTATCCCCACTTCACCTTTCAGAGGGGTTGTGTGACTTGCACATGGTCTGATAGCTAAGAAGTAGCTTCATCATGGATCTAACTCCAGGGTCTCTTTTCCCAGAGATTATGAAAACTCATTTTTAATTAAAAAATTAACCTAACAATGATGCAGAGAATGACTGGGGAGAGACCAAAGACTAGGTCAGACCCTGCTTTACCTGCCACCTAGACCACACTTAATTCTCCAAATTAGTCATTTGCAGCAATAGAGAATAGGGGATTCATTCAGTTAAGAGATTTTAGGGGGTAGGGTCTACAGTGTTGTTTGTGATTTGCAGGAGAAAAAAATATCTAAGAAGTCTCAGTTTTCTCAAAGTTAACAGAGTTACTGTGGCTGTAGCACCACCCACAGGAAAAGAGACCTTTGAAGGGTGAGTGCTGGAATACCAGGAGGAAGTGATTTCAGGTACTGGCTTAGCATCTAAGAAAAGACAGGTGTACATGCAGTGAAATGTCATCAGTGGCCGTGATTGACTATTCTCAGGTGAAGGAAAATGTAGTAAATATTAAATGTTATTTATGCTTACATTTCCAAATACAGGTGTTTATTTTTCAAAGAATTTTTAAAATTCCATGGTCCATTCTTACATTTTATATCTGACAGTCAAACTTAACTAGCATTATCATATATTCATGCCTTGAGGCAGAGGATCTTGAATAATTAATAATTAATCTTGAAAATAATTTCACAAATTATACCCTAATTTCCAATTTATTTTTCCTCCTTTAGTCATTATATACGTGTATATGTGATATATAAGCACATACATATGGTTCTCCAGCATTCCCTGTATAGAATAAATTATAGGTGTATCTAGAAAGAGCAGTATGACATGACAGGACAGCCACAGCCCTAATTGCTTTGATCCCCTTGCTCTTGAATGTTATTCTTACAACAAGAATTGCCACTGCAGGAAGATGGGTTGGGTAGACACCATCACCAGTAACGTCAGGCGAAAGTTACTAATTTCAAAGCAGTGACAGCTACAGTTATCACCTACCATTCTTCCAGTGTTTCATTTGCATTCTAAGCTGCTTTTTATCTTCTGACCCTTTCTGAATGGTTTAGGGTTTCTTTCCAACCTACTAAGAGAATGAAAGAAGACAGGACCAACAGATCAATTAATAATCTACTACAGAGGAGGTCTCCTGCTAGAGGCCTCTATATGAATTCATCTAATCCATAGAACAAACAAATGAAAGTGGTATCTTTATACAAGTGTATAAACTGAGGCCTAGAGACGATAAACAACTTGTTTCAAATCAAGTAGTAGGTCATTGGTGGTCAGGATCCAAAGTTCTATTTGACTGCAAAGCCTATTTTTTCCACAATGCAATGTTGCCTCTTAATGCTTTTTAACTTCAACACTTTGGTCTTGGTTTAGGACCCTGCCAAATTCCCATACCTCTTTCTAATCACCACCCCCACTTTACTAGTTTGCCAGCTATCCATCATTCTTATACACACTGTTTTCATCTTTAACAAATCCATGTGATAATTGGGTTTTAATAGTTCATCAGAAAATATACTTCTGAAAATTAGAACATAAGTTATTAATGAGTTCAAGTTATAAAAGGGAAATGTATGCAATGTATTTACACAAATGACTAGTACAGACCTGGGTACATATGAGTAAATTCTAAGTAACATCAACCCTTTTCAGTAACTATAACCTTGTTTGGAAGGTTAATAACAACAACGGAAGTTATAAATAATTACTGAGTGTTTGGAATACAGTATCTTAATTGATCCTCACAACAAACCAATGAGGTAGTTACTCTTGTAATGATGAGATGATATAACCTTAAAGAGATTAAAAAACTTGCCCAAGGGCAACAGAGGTGGAGATTGAATGAAGATGATCTTACACCAGAACTGGGGTCTTCTTAACTACTATGTAATACAGGCTTGACATAGAGTGTAAAGACCAGCCTGACTTACAGAATGTCTGCCACCTAGCTTTTAACGGGATGCATTTTACAAGGTCTATATAAGCTACAGTTAAATAAAATGACAACACAAGTTTCTCTACTGGAGCATTTTGTAATCTCCTCTTAGCTTCATCCCATCCTTCATTCTGTTGACAACCAGGGTATCATCAAGTGAAGACAAAACCTGCTACTTTGATTTTTACCTCTAATTCAGAGTTATCTTCCCAGTGTTTTCCTAGCTTCTTGTAAGTTCTTGACCTGCGGTGACATTCAACCCTCATCACTGAGGAATAAAGGGTCTGGGCTTCTCTAAACATTGGCATGAAAGTTCTCTCTCACGTATCAATAGATCAGATGAATGCCAAAATTGCACAAAGACTGCCTGTCAATTAGAGGAGATGTAAATTAAAACACATAAGACAGAAAGGGAAGCCTGGTTATCGTTAGGTATTTGATAAGAAAATGCAATCCAGGAAAACCAAAGGGAAACCATAAACAGATCACCTTAGCTCCAGGACCCTACAAGTTAAGTAAGGATTTCAAAACTGTAAATTCCCCAAAATAAATTCCTAATTACATGGATTGTACTAATTTATGCCATAACTAAAAAGTTTATATTGTGGACCGATGAGGAATATGCATGAATCTGTATAAATTATAGATAATTTTAAGAAATTAACAGTTTAAAAGAATAGGCAAAGCTTTTAGGCCTCCTTTGTGAGATTTAGACTTATACAGTGTAGAAAGGAACAAAAACTTTATTTAGATGTTAGTTTATTTACTGTTGAATCTTAAATGTTGTATATTCAATTAGAAAATCCTTCAAGTCAGAAACCCTGGATTATTGGTAATTTTCTCAACATCTAAAACTCTATTACATGTAATGTTTACACCCAATAAAGTGTTTATGTTGAAATTCCTTGTTTGGAATTAAAGAGGTAACTAAAGAGGTTTTTTTTTTTTATAAATAAATAAATAAATTTATTATATATATACCAAATATATGTGTGTGTGTGTATATATACAGTATTTATGGATATGTGCTATACATGTATATACTATATTCATTTATTCTGCTAAGGGAATATGATATATTAAAATGAATATAAGTGAATATAAAAATAATACTATTTTAGCTACCGCTTTTGGCCCCTACTCCCTACTCTTTATGAGTTAGTATGGCTAATAAGTAAACGTTAGCCAAATTATCATTCACTACTTTTATTTCTTATAACCCTTCCTGATATATTTGTTATTTAGCAGTGAAATGCCTGGTGAGACAAGTAACAGATAAAATGAGATAGCAGGTTAGGCTGCTAAAAGATAATTGAGCCAATCATTATTGCATGTAATCCATATATTTTATGTATTATGCATACTGCATTACGTATGGAGAGTCATGTGCCTACACGTAGGTAATCCTTTAAGACAGGTTTGATTTATAGCTACCTTGCACATAATAAAAGGCATTTCATTTCTTTAAATTGAAGTGTAATTGATATATAACAGTATATTAGTTCCAGGTATACAACATAATGATTTGATATTTGCATACATTGTGAAATGATTACCATAAAAGTCGTTACCGTCTGTCACCATCTGTCACCAAAACTACGGAACGCTTCACAGATTTGCATGTCATCCTAGATCAGGAGCCATGCTAATCTCTGTATGGTTCCAATTTTAATATATGTGCTACTGAAGCGAGAAAACATTTCATTTCTATATGAATACATTTTTAACCTGAATAATGATCTGAAGGAAGATCTAGGCAATGATTCTGGTTTTAACTAGATTTATTTTTTATTTCTTTACCTTGGAGGTCAAGATATCTTTATGACAGAAGAACAGAAGAAATATTATAATGCAATGAAAAAGCTGGGATCCAAGAAACCACAAAAGCCAATACCTCGTCCGGGGGTAAAAAAAAAAAAAATTATATTTAGCATGTAAATTTTTAAATTATTTTCAATTCATCTTTAATATATAATTATTTCTTAAACATGAATGCATATATTTTAATATTTTGAAGAAAAATTCTTATAAAACTGAACATATGTATTTTGAACACTGTCACAACTCATAATATGCCTTCATATAATTTCTTTTTCTATAAAAATGAAAAATAATTATATATGCTTTTATCTCTACCTTAGCTATACAACTTACTATTAGTACAAATGGCCTATAGAGAATCAAAATAAAATGTACTTTTGATTGAAATTTGATTTTCTTGATGGCTTTATGATGTAATGATGGCTGTCTATCAGTCAGGTGAAACTAACCTTGTAGATCTTTGATATTACAACAAATAGCCAGAGAAGCAGTTGGACTGGTCATGAATCTAAACTTTATCTTACCATAGGGTCAAAGACCAGAATAGGCTCAGATGTAAATAGTGAGTCTTAGCAGTTAAAGAATAGTTTGTATTCCTCTAACAATTAAAATAATTTTAAATGCATTACATGTTTTTCAATTTCTATTCAACATAACACACCTTACCAAAAGTCATGGCTGCAGACAGAGCATCCTAAAGATGGGAATCCACTTAGTACCAGCTGGCTACATGAGGATTACCCAGCACTTTCTAAATGGACACATGGCCAGGTTTCACCCAGACCCTACTGAATCATAATGTATGAATTTAAAGCTCTGGTATTTAATTTTTTCAGTACACTACTTGACTTTGAATACAGTGCCTTAAAACTTGCCTATGCAACTAATAAAGTGATTTTGAAATTGGGTTTCCTGGAAAGCATAATACTATCAGTGAGACTGACAAGAAAGGTGATGTGTTAAGTGTGGATATATTTGGAAATGTATATTCTATACATGGAAGAGATAGGAAAATATAGATCTGATATTATAGCAGTAATATCAGTACAAGACAGTGCCAACACATTAGTCAAAATAACGTGACAGAGCAGAAATTTAGAGATGTCATTTTATTACCTTGAAATACTCTAGGTAGTAGAGCTGAGGTTTTCTTAGTAAAAATTACCTTGTGATCCTGGCAACTCCTATATAACATACTAGGGGTGGATATGCTTAAAAGCAAATGTTAGTTTACAAGGCTCGCTGAAGACTTGGTATACTGAAAGTCAACAACAACAAAAAGTTTTCATGTACTCTAAGATTTAATAATATTTCTTGTACAAAGCAAGAACCTATGACCAGGGATAATTTATGCAAGTTTTGAAGACTGATACCTTAAAAAAATTTTTTTTACTAATGTAATGATTTATGGATACTACTTGCAAAATTTACTGTACATTTCCTACTATTTTTGTTTCTTTGCAGAACAAATTCCAAGGATGTATATTTGACCTAGTAACAAACCAAGCTTTTGATATCGCCATCATGGTTCTTATCTGCCTCAACATGATAACCATGATGGTGGAAAAAGAAGGACAAAGTGCATACGTGACTGAAGTTTTATATTGGATCAATGTGGTTTTTGTTATCCTTTTCACTGGAGAATGTGTGCTGAAACTGATCTCCCTCAGATGCTACTACTTCACTGTAGGATGGAACATTTTTGATTTTGTGGTTGTGATTCTCTCCATTGTAGGTAAGAGCATTTATTAATCAGATTTCCATTTTGAATTAAACTAAACATCACACATACTCAGAGAAGTTTCTGAATTCTTGAATGTAAACTTACTTTTGAGTAAGTTAGTAACACTGAAAGAGTGAAGGAACCTTAAAAACAAAACTAAAAAAAACAAATACCTCTGTGTCAGAATTCCTAGGTTCACACAACAAGCCTCCAAGCCACACATGTTCTGTTTGTTGGAAGCACATAAAACTGCTTGATATTTGATTTCCAAGATTACCCTTCACAAAGGTAGCAACTGGGTCTATAGGTAGGTGTGTCTTAGAAGACCAATGTAGAATCTGAAATCACTTCCAGTTTTTACACATATGAGAACTATCCTTTGATTAATGATAATATAACTAGCCAGAATATCGGTGACTCTTTGTGAAAATTCTTCCTGAACTCAAAGTGAAAAGTTAAGGTCTGAAGAAATGCCAGCTTCCTTTCTTATGGCTTCATACTTGTCAAGTTTGTAATCATTTATCAACCAACCCCAGTCATATCTGTGAATCACAGTATTTGATTTTATACTTCCTCTCATTTCATTACCATAGCTGTTTTTCTGTCCTCTTGTTTTTTTATTATTTGTACATGCCTTGCCCAGTAGTTTAGGATTGCATTTATTTTCATAATTATGAATTTTAGACAGAGATTGTAGGGATTATTTAATACAAACTCAATTTAGAGATGCTGAAACAGGCAGGACAAGAAAGGTTAAAAGTCACATAACCTAAAACTGCCATATTGAGTAGTATAAGTTAGAATAGGGATTCCAAATCAATTTTTGAAAAAGGAGTATTATTACCAGAGGTGACATTAAAGTTAATATATAAAAAAACAAATTAAAATTTAGGTAGGAATCACATACTAACAACAAGCAAAATGGTGGAAGCGTTCCAGTTAACTTAGGAAGAAGAAAAGAGTGTCCCTCTATCACCTCTATTTGCAACAGTGTTGGCTGATACAATTAGATAAGAAAACAGAGAGGTACATATATTTGAACAATGGAGCAAATTTTCATTTTCAGATCTTATTATGGCACTCTAAAAATGCAAGAGAATCAACTGAAAAAAATGGATTCAATTAGAATTCAGAAGGTGCAAATTTTAAATTGCACGTACCAATGTTAGTAATTGTCTTATGTGTGGAGCAAAAAATTAGAAAATAGGCCTAAAGAAAAATTTCATTCACAATTCCAATAAAAATAAAGTAAAATACCTAGTAACAACTTTAACAAGAAATGTGTAAGGTTTCTATGAGGAAAACTAACAGAAACAAAAGAAGGTTTAAATAATTGAAAGGCTTTTCTTGTACTTGGATAAGAAGGGTCTCCTTGTAATCGTGACGATTTTTTTTAATAGATTAATCTATAATTCCAGTGTTATCCCAATGAGAATATGAGCGTCTTTTTGTGTAGTGGGGATAATAAATTGGTGATATAAATCTAATGATTCTAAAATTCACCTGGAAGAAAAATTAGAGTAATGAGGGGTGACTTACATTGCTAGATATTAAGATTATTATTACATTGATGAAGTAAAACAGTGTTTACTAAAAAGCTCAATGGATTCAAATAAAGAATCCAAAATTAAGCATCAATATATAGAGAATTACTAAGTTACTCAGTTAAAAGATCTCATGGATCAAGATTAATTAATTGATGTATAAAAGTTAATGTATTAAAAAAATGGATTCTAGTAGAAATAGATTTAGAACCATGAGCTTGAATAGTCCTTTCTATTCATGACAAACTTGACTCCATGAAGAGAAAATAATAGATATGACTACATAAAAATCAAAATATTCTATGGAGGAAAACTCACTACCACCACCAAATAAAAAAAGAAAAAGTTGAAAGACAAATTAAAAACAGGGATATTGTTAATGTAACATTTAAGGCCAACAAAGGATTAGCACTTGTAATAGAAAAATAGTCCTCATAAATCAATAAGAAAATAGTAAATCTCCCAATAGAAAAATGGGCAAAGGACTAGACTAGGCCAAAAAGAGAAAGTTGAATATAGTCAACAAGCATACAAAATGTCCAATAAGTAATTTTTAAAATTTGGATTATTTTTTCCAAAAGAAATGCAAATAAACTACAATAATGAGATGTCTTAAACATCACAAAGTTTTTTTGGTAAAATTATAAAGAATGACAACACTGGTGAGCATGTGAAGTGTGAGCACTTTCATAGACTATCATTAGGAGTGTTAATTTGTACAAACTTTCTGGAGATAGATTTGCAATATATAACAAAATTTTAAATATACTGTTTGACCTACCTTCTTTTATTATCAAAATATGCCCATGCAACTAAAAGTAAATATACCTGCTTGGATATTTGTCTCAGCCAAAACAATTGGAAACAACATAAAATTCTTCAATATATGGTTATTTTGACAGAACATTATACAACTATAAGGAATTATTCTGTTGTCATTTATATGAAAATATGTCCATACCATATGATGAAGTAACTAAAGCAGATGACATAAAAAAGTTCCTATATCATGGCTACATTTGTAAATGTTTGTGTGCTTGCATAGAAATATGGAGTGATCCTCAACAAAATATTAACAGTAGTAAATGGTTGGTTGATATTTCAGGTGATTTATATTTTCTTTTTAGCATTTTACTGTGTAGCTTTAATTTTTCTATCCTTACAATTAAAAAAATTGTTGTGGAGGACAAAAATAAGATCTACAAACTTAGTAAGGGAGAGAAAATTTCACAATAGTAATTCTAACCATTTTCCTGTGGGATTGCTCGATCCTTGGGTTGTTATGAAATTGCTTTCAATGTAAAATGACAATCCTGAAATCATAAGAGGTAAGATGGCACATAAAACTATTTAGAGGCTTCCCTGGTGGCGCAGTGGTTGGGAATCCGCCTGCCAATGCAGGGGACACGGGTTCAAGCCCTGGTCCGGGAAGATCCCACATGCCGCGGAGCAACTAAGCCCGTGCGCCACAACTGCTGAGCCTGCGCTCTGGAGCCCGCGAGCCACAACTACTGAAGCCCATGAGCCTGGAGCCTGTGCTCCACTACAAGAGAAGCCACTGCAGGGAGAAGCCTGTGCACCGCAGTGAAGAGTGGCCCCCGCTCGCCGCAACTGGAGAAAGCCCGCGTGCAGCATCGAAGAACCAACACAGCCAAAAATAAATAAATAAAAATTTAAAAAAAAAAAAAACTATTTAGAGTCATGATTTTCTGTAGCATGGATATTTAAGTATTTTCTTTGTATTCCTTCCCTCTTCACCAGGTATGTTTCTAGCAGATTTGATAGAAAGGTATTTTGTGTCCCCTACCCTGTTCCGAGTGATCCGTCTTGCCAGGATTGGCCGAATCCTGCGTCTGATCAAAGGGGCCAAGGGGATCCGCACGCTGCTCTTTGCTTTGATGATGTCCCTTCCTGCGTTGTTTAACATCGGCCTCCTGCTCTTCCTGGTCATGTTCATCTACGCCATCTTTGGAATGTCCAACTTTGCCTATGTTAAAAAGGAAGCTGGAATTAATGACATGTTCAACTTTGAGACCTTTGGCAACAGCATGATCTGCCTGTTCCAGATGACCACCTCTGCTGGCTGGGATGGATTGCTAGCACCTATTCTCAACAGTGCACCACCTGATTGTGACCCCAGAAAAGTTCATCCTGGAAGCTCAGTTGAAGGAGACTGTGGGAACCCATCTGTGGGGATCTTCTATTTTGTCAGTTACATCATCATATCATTTCTGGTCGTGGTGAACATGTACATCGCTGTCATTCTGGAGAACTTCAGTGTTGCCACTGAAGAAAGTACTGAGCCGCTGAGTGAGGATGACTTTGAGATGTTCTACGAGGTTTGGGAGAAGTTTGATCCCGATGCCACCCAATTTATAGAATATAGCAAACTCTCTGATTTTGCAGCTGCCCTGGATCCTCCTCTTCTCATAGCAAAACCAAACAAAGCCCAGCTCATTGCCATGGATCTGCCCATGGTCAGTGGGGACCGGATCCATTGTCTCGACATCTTATTTGCTTTTACAAAGCGTGTTTTGGGTGAAAGTGGAGAGATGGACTCTCTTCGTTCACAGATGGAAGAAAGGTTCATGTCTGCAAATCCTTCTAAAGTGTCCTATGAACCCATCACAACTACACTAAAACGAAAACAGGAAGATGTGTCTGCTACTGTCATTCAGCGTGCTTACAGACGTTATCGCTTACGGCAAAATGTCAAAAACATATCAAGTATATACATAAAAGATGGTGACAGAGATGATGATTTGCCCAATAAAGAAGATATGGTTTTTGATAACGTTAATGAGAATTCAAGTCCAGAAAAAACAGATGGAACTCCATCCACCGTCTCTCCACCTTCATATGATAGTGTAACAAAACCAGACGAGAAATATGAAAAAGATAAAACAGAAAAGGAAGACAAAGGAAAAGATGGCAAGGAAGGCAAAAAATAGAGCTTCACTTTTGATATATTGTTTACAGCCTGTGAAGGTGATATATTTGTGTTATTAAGACTCTTTTAAGGAGGTCTATGCCAAAACTCTTTTTATCAAAATAGTCTCAAAGTCAGTGCAGTCGCTAGCTCTGATTCTCTAACATAGGTGGGCAGCATTAGCAGTGGCTATTTTTGCATTGGTAAATGAATCTATAAGAATTCTTAAGAGTAACTGTACAGGGATTATTGATTACAGCAAACAAAGGTGATTTAATTTTATTTACTTTTAATAAATTAGAAGACCATGTAGAAAATGTTCACATCTGCCTTGTCATCTTTTCACAGGATTGTAAACATTCATGTTTCCCATGCAAATACACACACACACGCGCATGCGTGCAAATATCTATCATTTGGATATCTACAAAAGTATTTTCCCTTGGCTTTGCAATGAAGTGCCCTGATAGAAGGAATGAATACTAGTAATGAATGTTTAGTTAAAACATCTTGTTATTAGGGAGCAAGACTCTTTTATCCATCTACAGTGGTCATTCTATATTTTGAGGTGCTTAAATTTATTCATATTGCATCAAAACCAATTTATATGTGCCTATTAAATGCCATGGGATTAAAAACATGTAGGCTAGTCAGTTCAACAAATGCTTTTTATTCATCTTGACTCATATACCAACTAGAATAAGAGTTACCTTTAGAGTATTGTGCTTAATAGACTGCCTTTTTCTACATCCTTCTTTGTTCATACAATAACTGTGGAACATGAAAAAATTATTTTAAGTACGTATCACATTCCTCGAAAGAAAAAAATGAAGGTAATTAAGAAAAGAAGCAACTGAAGAAAGCCTTATTCACTTTTATGTATACAGTGTAACACTGGACTGTGCTGCCCCAAAATACCAATAATGACCCAACTCTTAGTCATTTTTGTCAGTTTTCTACTTTCTGATTCAGTGTTGAGTCATTCTTTAGCACTAAGCAAAGTTGATATTTCTCTTCAGTGGAGTGCTTCCAGATATGCAGATAGATATTTGATACCATGGAACATGTTTGAGCAGATAATGACTTGGGCACAGTATTAACTGTGTCTCCTGCATACCATCCTAAGTGTGTATGGCAAGCTTTCAAGTCATAATACATGGCATGCTTTCAACACAGACTTGCGTGTGAAAAGGATGAAATAGCATTCATCCTCTTGAACTTTTATGCTTTCATCTACAAAATGAGAAAGATGTCACTTTCTCCATAAAATTCTATGACTATGAGATATATTATGTATCAATCAATAACATATCCTGAGCTTATAGTTTACCAAGCACACATTCATTTTGCTTTAGCTGTTGTCCTTCTACCAAGGATTATGAATCTAGTTTTTTAAAAATCCTTGTTAATAGTGGCTTGAAAAGAAACAACCATGATGTATTTTTTATGAGTTTATTCCAGGAATATGAGATCTTTCTTCTATCGAGTTATTCATGCACACACAAAAATCGAGTTACGTAAGTAGAAAGAATTTTATTTAGAAGATTTTTTGGGAGTTTTCAAAGCAAATATATGCAACAATATTTCATTCATTTGCTTTCTTAAATGAAAAAAGAACATAAATATATTTCTATATTAAGTACTGAAAGCAATTTTTTTGTTGTTCTGGCTAGTTAAAAATAAAGGAGATTAAAGCATACCTATAGAGATGAAGAAGTATAGGTAGAGAATGAGAGGCAGAAAGGCAAAGAAACAGAAATGAGAAAGACAGATAAAAACAAAGAAAGCGACATTTCCACAGAACTTCCTATCTAGAATGTTTTTAAATTGTGATGTATTTTACAACATCTGTGAAGGAGATTATCACGTCTAGACATCTGTCCTAAGGCACATATGAAATTAAACCTAGGGCCAAAGATTCTTTACACCTAAGTTCAATCACTCATCTTAAATTATTTGAGCCTCTTTTTTATTTAATATATAAGATACCATGCAGTGTTTTCCTAGACTGTATAGAGCATTGCATCACATCCCTGCTAAGTCTGTTGAAAATAGGTTTTGACAATTTAATTAGAGAACCATACAAAATATATTACATTTGTAAGATATTTTAATACATTAAATTAAGAAATTAATATTACCTTAAATTTGAATGCAGTTTATCCTCATCATTTTAAATCCATATAAATATAACTGCACTTTGCATATTTATATAATACAGTGTGAAAAGATATATAGCGGGTAGGTTTATGTGTGATTTACTACTAATGTTTTTACATTGCCTGATTTTTATGTGGAGAAAATATTGGCAACTGGTTCCTCAACACAATTTCTTCTTAGAGTTTCAAAAAAAGAAAAACTTACAAAGTCACACTTCTATTTCATGCTGAACTATAATTTTTTTTAAATATAACATGGTTAGGTTTTGTATATGTATGTTTTCCCAGGAATGTCTAGTTGTGACTTTTTATCAATTACTAATAATATTTGGAACCAAGAGCTCATTTAATACAGTACAAGCTTGAAGGAAAATTAGACTTCTCTTTTCATGTAGATTACTGTTTGGTACTGATTATAAGATACCACCCTCAGAAAGCACTGTCATGCTAATATTTAAGTCACGCAATCATTGAACTCATTTAACCTAATGATATAGAATGGCAGTTACACTGTAAAATTTAAATTGGAATAAAACTGAAGTGAACAGATTTGAACACAAATCCATTCATACAATTTGAATAAAAGTGGGAGAATCTCACTTCGCCTTTTTGACTGTTACATAGTTTGCAAAAGATATAAGTGATTTGTGGGCTGTTTCTAAACGCTGATTGTTGAAAACCTCAACCCAAAATGTTCAGCATGATTTTATAGAATTTTAATAGCTTTGTTAAAAAGAGTTAAGATAAAATGCATATGTAAATAAAGCAGTTCTAAATAGCAATTTCAGAGAAATGTTAGTGGGAGTGATGAAAAAGGGCCAGCTAAATTAGAATGCCCAAGTAATTGGCTTGGGTTTAGGACCTATGTATAGAGGCCATCAATTTCTGTTAATATCTGCGGTTTATTATGTTATATTCTTGAGGAAAATAATCAAGAACTGCTTCATAAAATTCAGTGAATAGCCATGAATATAATAATGCTGTTTACATAGAATTCTTTACAAATTTCATACATCTATGAATGCTCAAAATGTTTGTTTGTCATAAATTATATTGTAGTTATACTTGAGACTTACACATTGTAATAGACTCTAAAAATAAAAGTCATCAAAAAAATAAAATCATGTTTGCATGTATTTTCTGTTTTTGTGAAAATAATCTTTAAGGAGATCAATTCAGTGCATCCCTAAATAAGTTGTAGCTACTGATAACTTTTTTCTTTTTATTGAAAAATGGACAGCCTCAAATGTCTTCCATGAGAAGTTTTCCAGGGTAAGAAAGATGGGGATAAAGACTATAGAATTCCAAAGGAATTCATTGAAATCCACAATAGAGTTTGTGCAAGAGAAGAAAATTGAGTCAGAAAGGGAAAATATACAAACATTTAGCCACACAATGACAGTGTGTATCTTTTTTGTGTGATAGTGTTGAGAGGTAAGACAGCATACATAATGGCGAGGGCTTGGGTTCTAGATCCAGAATTGTATTTGGATACCAGTTAAGCCAGGACTCTTCAAATTTCCTTAATACATTACTTAACCTATGTGCCTCAGCTTTCTCATCCGTAAAATGAAGATAATAGTACTACGTCGCCATATGGTTATAAGGATAGAATGAGAAAATTCACATGAAGCAATTAGAACGGTGCCTGACAACACAGAATCAAGAATTTATATTACTAATAGTAGTTAGTGTGACAGCCAATTCGCTGCTAAAAGTATGACCCCAAGCTACCTCTCCATCATACAGGAGCACAATGCAGTCTCCATAAATGTTAAATGATGATATTTCTATTTTATATGGATAAGTGTAAATATAGTATCCCAAAGAGTCTCACGCATCCAGTTGGTATGTAGTGAGCATTCAGTGCACCAAAATATTTTTAAACTGAACTATTTTTTTAGATTTATGAATGCAAACAACATGCTAAAATGAGAAAACATGCATACTGTATTTACAAAGGTTTAGCTTTTTCCAGGAGAGTATTTGGAGGTAGTAGTTCCCATATTAACTAAATAGTCAATCCAAACCTCTATTTTAGTTTAGCTGTGAGCATCCAGTCCTGTTATTTGTCTTTAAATAAGATATACTAAAAAGAATTGCTGCTGAGCTGGGCCACTATTTCTACCTTGTGTGTTAGTATAATGGCGTGTAAAAAGGTATAAAATATTCATAGGGAATCTCTGTACTGGCAGTTGTGATAGTCACTCTGCAGAATAAAATTATAGTCCCTCAACAGTACCATCACCTCAACCTGATTGGCAATCACATAATCACATGAAGTTCCTACAACAGAACAGCTCAATTCTTCCTTGCTGTAGATAACATTATACCATAATCCAGGCAAAATGAGCTGCAGAGTGCACGGTAATAATCTCTCTCAAGGGAGGAAAAAGTTGCATACTGATTAGAGCAGAGGAGACCTTTGCTGCAACAGCATTTAATGCATACAGGAAGAGAAACATGAATAATTGAGAGCTATAAACAAGCAACAGAGCAAACATGCTACACTTTATTATTCTAAGAGTTGTATAATTAGGTACCTGCATTAACAATCCGTCCCAGAAAAGAAAGCCAATTTTAAGAGATTTAGGAGGCATGCGTCGTGTCTGTGTCATGTGCTTCAGCTTGATTCTCAAATATTTAATATATATTTTCATAAGCAGTTTAAATGCAAAAACGTCATAGATAAAACTATAGGCAATAAGTATATAGAAATGATTCAGAGCTTGTTAACAATTTTGAAAACCTAGTGGAATTGAGGAAAAATTACTCCTGTTCCAGATGCTATATTTGCTGGCATGTGCTAGTTTTGGTTGTAATTCATACAAGACAATATGACTTCTATTTAGTTAATTTCCACTAGGTGACTAGCAACACCTTGGGATATCTTTATGGGCCTATCAAAATAATCAAAAGCAAAGACAAACCGTATTACGAAGTGAAAGAAACCAGTCTGAAAAGGCAACATACCGTACAAACTAGCAGGTGACACCAATGGGAATACTTCAACTCAGAACAAACTGAGATTTCATAACCTTAGGGAATTTAAAATAAAATTGATTTTAACTGCATTAGACCCCTAGCAAAATTGAAAAGAGAACTACCAAAGAAAACCGCTGTAAAGTATTGAGGGAAAAGAACGCAATTCAAAGACAAGGTCTGGGAAAGACTCCTGACAAATTAAGACAACAAATAAGTGAACTTTTCCAACCTTCCCCAAAAAGTCACGCAAACCCCATCTGCTTTTTGTCTTTCTGCAGAGTTTTAGAGCTGCTGACACCTTCACTTCCACCTCAGCCTATGGAAACAAATCCATGAATTAAAAGCTTTTCTGACTCCTGATTACTTTCAAGGGAGTCAAACTTAGCAAAATTCAGTTTATGTTCAAAAAGAACTAAATGTCATATGTGAATTGTTCATTCATTCAGTGAATATCTACTGAGCACCTTCAATCTGCCAGTCCTTGTTTCAGACATTGTAAAACAGACAAACCGCTTCCCTCGTGGAGATTTTATTTGAGGAGAGACAAAAATGATGACAACTGAATGATTATAAATATCAGAGAGTAATATTATATTGATTTATCATTCATTATAAATCATGTATATATGAGTTAAATTATATTTTACTATTTCTTCTATTATTATGTTATATCCTATTTTCTTTTATGATACTTTGAAAGAGTATCAGGACATTCCACTCTCAAAAGCTTCATAATTTTGGTTTATAACTTAAAGACAGTGACTTGAGGTTGTGCAGATTCTTTTACTGCAAATTTTGTAACTGTAGAAATACCCTAGCCATTCATTCTAATAATTTATAAGCTGTTTTGCCAGAGAAAATCACTCTGGAGCTAACTTTTCATCCCTAGTAGGTATTTTACTTCTTACTCCTACAAATAAGTGATTTAAAAATCAAGAATACAGAATAGTTATTTCACTTTGGCAGTTCAGGCCAAATATTTAATGAGAAAAGATTAAAATTTATAGTTAAAATGTGTGCTTCTGTTTGAAGCTAGGATATTACTATTGTCCTTGATGTTCTTCCCAATCCTGGAAATTAAGAACTAATTTTGTAATAAAATAAGATGAATGAGACATAGGTATCAAAGCTCCATAGAAAACATATTTTTTTCTTAAAAATCCTGTGAAACTCACAACTACCAAACTTCTAAATATCAATATCTCCTTTTGACTCCCTTTAAGAAAACAGTAAAGATAGAATTTTCTTGTAATCTCCCTAACCAACTCAGCCTGTCTTGATATATTGGTTCTAGTTGATGCCTTCAATGAAATCAGCTCTGTTAGGAGAAGAATTGGGGAAAACAGAGGTGGGAAAAGAATTCCTCCATGCTTCATTTTCCTGCCTAATTTATTTTCTTTTATAAATTCCTCTTTCCCTACCCATCTCATTTCGACCCACAAAGATTGAAAATTGGTTTAGAGTCATCTAATTTGGCCCTGACACTTGCAACTAAAAGAAAAGTTGTTTCTCTGTAAGGAATCACACACTGTCTGTTTATTTGAGAGGTAAATGGGTCTGCCTCCTACAAACCCTGGCCAGAATACCAAGTGTAGAGCCGGGTTATGGGCAGAAAGCGATCTGCGAGGGAGCCAGGGAGAACAAAGGAAACGATCTACTTTAGCTTCATGATACTAAACGACAGACTATATGAGAAATCTGAAGAATGACTGCAGGCAAGAAGTGAATGTGGGTAAGCATATTTAAAATTTTTCCTTTGAAATAAAGCTAAAACTTCACTTAACTCTCATGCCAAGAGCTATAATGGGCATGATTAGTTTGGTCTTAAGAAGCCAATGCTTCTATAGAAAAACAAAGCCCATTGACCCGAACAAAGCTAGGGAATCATTCTGGCAGCTTAAAATGGCAGCCGTTGGCATTTTTTCCCCATTGGCATTTCTTCCTGTCTAGTTATCTCCTTCAAGAGTAAGAGAACTCTTTTTTTTCTCCCCTGTATCTGTCATCTTCAGAGCTAAAACTAACAAAACAAATCTCTTCCTCTTTACAAGATCAATAAAGAAAATTGGACATGACTTTGAAAGCACTTAAAGAAATCTAAGCTCTGCTTTTCAGAGTGCAATACCATCTTATGCCTTTAAGGATTGCCAAAAAAAATAAATATCCACACATATACCCAGCAGCAGCCTATTACATAATATCATGAGTTTAAATCTTTCTGTCACTTACTAACAATGTGACTATAAACTTGAACAATGTACTCTATTCTCTGAGCCTGTTTCTTCATCTATAAGAGACTGGCACTCATTAGATCCAAAATACATAAATATGTGGTAGAAACTTTAAAGGGCAACAATTTATTATGCATTTTCTGAAGTATCTCTCAATTTAGGATTCAGTAATAAATTCTATAAAATTATATTGAGCATCTACTGTATCTTGGAAGAATCAGTCAGCAATGATAGTATGATGCTTTACTTCCATATTGTACCATGCGAACATGATGAAGACGAGTTAAATCTAGCCAGGGTAGACTAGAGCTGAGTATTGAAAAGTGAGTAAGAGTTAGTTTTGAATGTGTCGAATTTGAGGTACTATAGGTCAAAGAAAAAAGTCCTGAAGGCAATTGAATAGAATAGCCTGTAGTTCAATGAAGACATCAGGGTTAGAGACACATATCCAGGAGTCATTGCTTTGTAGGGATGGTAGAATCTAAAGACAGACTAAGTGAACCAGGAAGAGCATATGCAGGCTGAGACATGAAACGGAGAGTTTTAAGGAGAACCAAGAGAGTATTAAGAAAGAGAAAGTGAGCAGCATTACAAAATGCTGCAAAGTTGGCACACAACTAAAAGTATCAGTCGTTTAGTGCAAAAAATTTTCGAGGAATAGTACATGCAAGAGCTATGTTGCACGAATCAATGAAAAGTATGTTAAGGCTTAATATGACCATTAAACACCTGTCATGAAATTCACCTTTCCAGCACATAGCAGAGTAGATAGTGTAAGAATAGAAACTTAAGGAGCCAAATTGAACATCCTCTTTCATGAAGTATATGCTTGCATTTTCTGCCTATATTTAAATTGGGCTTTCAGGACATCAGTGGATATGTCAGAGTAAGGACTTCTGAAAATCCAGTTCTCCATAAATGAATAGGAGCACCAGCAAAATGGTCAAAACCAACTTTTTCAGAACTTTGAAAATTAACCAAAATTAACCAAAGGAACATTTATTCAAGAAAAATGGCTGTATCTCAGTAAGAACAGCAAACTTCATAGTAGCCTTTGAAAACCAACAGTCCTACAATCACAGTGAAAACCTACAGCCTAGAGACACTGGAGCGGAGAACAGATTTGGAGCTCCCCAAAAGCCATTACCAGAAAATTGCATGGCAGTTCCCTGGTAAATCCACTTGCACGGCTGTCTTATTTGGCCTGCCTCAGAGCTCAGCCAGTGCAAAGAGCCTTTACCCTGCGGTTGTTCGCAATTATTTAACATTGCATCTGCCCACAGCAGTGATAACAGTTGGGGTGAACAAGATTGTAAAAAAATTTTAAAGGAGAAGCTGGGGAATGAGATGTCCACAACGGACTTTGTAAACAGTTGGGAAGAGATGGGCACCACGGGCCCCTCCTGCCAGTCCAAGCTGGCTCCGGCACACCACTGCCGTCTATCATGCGCCAAGAACAGAGTGGAAAATTTCTATTCAGTCTCTCCTATCTTAGAGTAACCCATAAATTGATAGTCACATGTCAGAGATGAGGACATAAACTTAGGTTACTTGCTCATGGCTATACATCACGAAAAGGATAATACGAGAGTTCAAATCCAGATTTCTCTGATTCCAGAGACCACATCTCTCATTTGTTTCAGGGAGTGGTAGTCAAAAAAGCCACCCAAAACCTCAGCAATAAACAAAACAAGAGTTTGGTTAAATGTTGAGTTGCTTCTTAAGATCATGGCTATCTTCTGAATATCCTGGATGTCTTGCAGATGATGGAAATTTTATTGCTAGCATCAATTATATGCAGAGTATACAATTAGATGGATTGAGAATCCTTAGAGTGGAAGATTAATCAGAGTTCAGTGCACCAACAAACTCTTGGAACCCCTCTCTCTAGTCCTCTTTCTTGCTTTGTTTGCTAGCTCTTTTTTTTTTTTGACCCTGTCCTCCAAACATTAACATCTTAGATGTCAAGGGAGCAGGCATTGAAAGAAAAAGTGAGTAACAGGATGTGTCTATGTGTTTAGCAATTCTGGTGAAAAACAAAAAATGGATCAGTTTCAATGGTAAAAATGTCAATGAGGTAGTGAAGGAGTTCCATCCCTGTGGGAGATTGAGTCTCCACCTGTCAGGAATAAAAAGAGAAAAAGATTGGTCCCAAGTTAGACCAGTGATTCTCAGATGTTAGTACGTGTCAGATCACCACAGATCACTGAGTTGCACGACCAGTTTCTGATTCACTAGATCTAAGGTGGGGCCCCAAATTCGCATTTCTAACAAGTTCCCAGATGATGCTGAGGCTTATCATCCAGTGACCACAATTAGAGCAGGGATGCTTCAGATACCCGGTAATTTGTGTACACATTACAGATGGAAAAGCACTGGTAAAGATCCCTTCTTCTCAAACTTCACTGCACATTGCAATCACCTGGGGACTTTAAAACAAATGCCTAGGTCCCAACCCAGAGATTCTGCTTTAATTAGTCTGGAGTGCAGCTTTGGTGCTGGGAATGTTAAGAACTCCACAGGTGATTCTAATGCACAGCTAAGTTTGAAAACCAGTAGAAGTTGCTCTGAACTTTAATCCATGGATGCTATATCCTTTGCACATGATTCTCAGTGTTTCCTCCTAAAACTGACCCATAAGAAAAGCACTCATTCCCTCAGTGTCCTAGCTTGTTTCAAGTGTGTGTTGATTGGTATAAGCTGGAGTGCCAGCTGGGAGACCCAGTAGACTGTGCCTGAGCTATGGGTTAGGAAGCTCTCCTTTGGGTCTCACTCAGTCTCTGCTACTTACTGAATGTGTGACCTTATTTAGTTCAATATGACATTTAATTTTTCTATTTTGTCTCCTGTTCTTAGGTATAGATAATAGTGAGCAGTATATTAAAGAAAACTTGGAAAATAATAATATAATAATATATTATTTCTCTGCATATGGGAGGTTAAAACATGTTACCTCCTTTCCATTGTTAAGAACAAAATGACATTCAGCCCACTCAGATTGCATAAAATGGTTTAAAATAATAATATAGTAAAGAGAGAATTTATGGTTCCATTTTGGCTGGCAAGTTTTAAAAATTCTTTATATAATGGCTCCATCTTCTGGTCAATGAAATAAAGAGTTTTCAGGCTCCAAAATGCAGTCAGGTTTCACGCTCCACAAATTAACTAGTCTAGTCTGAGTCAGGAAAAGAATAAGGTGACTTTTTATTTAGAAACTTCCACAAACTTGATTTAATTTCTTCCTTGAGAATTTTACTTTGTTTATTGTTTGAATCAAGCCCAATCTCTGTAACACTGCTATGTAAAAGTGAACGGTGTTGTATTTGCATATTTCCCTCTGATTTCCTTCGTCATTGTTCCCCATCCTTCCCTCTTGGTACGTCTTCCTCTGGCGCCCAGTCCTGCTGCTACCCCTGATACTTCAGGCAGGCTTGATGTTTCATGCTCTGTACCCAACTTTTCATTCTAATTGGGAAGAAACTGTATGAAATTTATGCTAAAATAGCAATGAGAAAGTATGGATAACTGACCCGTGAACAAAGTGTGGTTCCTAGAGATGGAATATCTAGCAGAAAGAAAGATTCTCAATAGCAGATCTAGATCCAATAAGTATAAGAGATCTTTGGGGGCTTATGGGCTTAGCTTAGTAGGAATGAAGACCTATTGAAAAGTGAGATTAATTTTAAATGAATAGAAAAGATGTGTACTTGAATGAAAAAAAAAACCCTATGAACCCACTTACTGTTTGGATATAAATCGCATGGAAATGTTTTACTCTCCCTGTGCCCAGTGTATTTGATGGCAAATATAGCACAAGTTATCCATATTCCTTAGTTAATACAATACAGTAAAATAGTAGACAATTTTAAATTGTATTTCAATGTCTATCTGAGCCTTAGCAAATATAACTTACTGGTTCAATATAACTGAATATTAATATTCACAGCTAGGTTAGTATTTTAGAAATCCAGTATGAGCCTATTGTCATTATAGCTGTTGTTTTGCTTTTTATTAAGAGGAACACAATCTTTTCTTAGAATAGGGAGACAGGGACATACTTGAATAGAAATTATATTTTTACTTTTTATATTTATTTTATGGAAATTGTGATTTATTTTTGTATGCATTGGAATGTTCTGGGCCACAGTAGATATTATTCACATCAAGACATATTGAGTCTAATAGGATATTATTTACACCAACACATATTGAGTCTATTACTATGTCTCTTGGGATAAAGTGAGTGCAAGCATTTAGTTGAATAGTAAAAGGAAAGTGTTGGGGAGAAGTACCATACTTTTTGCTCTGTAACTGCTCTATAAGAAGTATAAAACTTCTGCTACTGTTTCATCCTACAAATATGGTAGTGAAAAACTTAGTCTCTTCTAATACTTTAGTGCTGAGATATTTTAAGTGGTTTTATTGAAATGAAAGGATATGAAAATTACCTCAAAAGTATAGTAAAGAAACTAAAGAAGAATAAAGGATTAAGATGTTAAATGCTCTAATAGCAAAATAATCACTGAGTCTCTTGTGAACCTCCAATGGACACAGTATTTTCACTAACTCACTAATAGGGTCTTACATTCTCTGATATGAAATGTACAAGGAAAAGAAATAACCGATGATTTTTTGGTAGGATAAATAATTCAATAGATATTTATTGACTGCCGTCTCTGTTAGATACTATTCTAGGCACTGGGGGAAAAAAGGAGTGAACAAAACAGAAAACAGTTTCAGTCTTTAATAATAATAACAACAGTAACAATAGCTAGTAGCAGTTGGGCATAATTACACCAGATCCTGCATGATCTATTCATCTAATTTATCCCTCAATTAATATTTATAACAAATTTCTTCTTGTCCCCTTCTTTTCTTCATTATCCTTCACTCCCCTCATTTGTAGTCAAAAAAAAAAAAAAAAATCACGACAATCCGAGTTCATTCTGAGCAATATGGCAGAAAGGAGCTTTGGCGGTAGGGAGGGGGCTGAGGCTTAGCGTTGTTCTGTTATAAATTTCATGTGCCTGGATTCTCCTCCTCACCGCGAGTTGTTAGGACAGCCCTGAGCAGTACTCAACTTTCTGGGGATTTTGTTTCATCTTTATGAAGTACTAACACAGTATTGGGATCTATACTTAAAATAGGCCTCTTATCATGGTCCCACTTAAGTGGCCTGAAGAGTCAAGAGAACTAAGAAAAGAAAAGTAAGGCATGGAACAAGCAAGCTAGAACAGTGAGGGAAAACGGGTCAGGAACACCTCAGTAGACAACTACAGGTTGCATAGATATCACTGTGAAAGCCTTCCCCTGCAGGATTAATGGTAAGAAATGGATCCAGAAAGTGAACTTGTGGACAGCAAGGCACGCCCTGTTTGGTAGTAGGTAAGTCTTAAACTGTGACGTGGCCTCCGAAGATATGAAAGACAGCCAGCCCACAGCTCTGGATTCCTGTGACCTTACAGCTTGCTTATAGCTAGCTAGCTTATAGCTAGCTCTCTTTGGGTGTTCCTCTGAAGGGGGGAGGTCTCTGGGGAGCTGCATCCACTCACTCATTCATGTCTGTAACTGGTTTTTTTTTTTTTTTTTTTTTTTTTTTTGGTGTAACTGGTTTTTAATCTTGGCACCACTTGCTGCTAATTTGGTATAAACTAAAATGACAACAACTGTGAACTAAGTCTGAGTATACATTCACTAGTCACTGATCACAGACCAGTTTTGTGTAGTCTGGTCAGCACAGGTAGGCTGCTTAACCATATTGCACCAGGCCGGTCACTTCAAAGAGGTCTGCGTTGCCTGATGTTCTGGGGGAACACATTGCACTATAGAAATACACATTTATTATTTCCTTAAAATCTATTCACCCCTCAGATTGCAAAAATAACATGTTCTTTGTAGAAACTGGAAAAACACAGAAACCCAAAAATAAGGAAAAAAATATAGTAAGTCCCCTACATATGAATGAGTTCCGTTCTGAGAGCGTGTTCGTAAGTCCAGTTTGCTCGTAAGTCCAACAAAGTTAGCCTAGGTACCCAGCTAACATAGTCAGCTATATAGTACTGTACTGTAATAGGTTTATAATACTTTTCACACAAATAATACATAAAAAACAAACACAAAAATAAAGAAAACATTTTAAATCTTGCAGTACAGTACCTTGAAAAGTACAGTAGTACAGAACAACAGCGGGCATACAGGGGCAGGCATGGAGTGAACAGGCAAGAAGAGTTACTGACTGGAGGAGGGAGAGGAGGTGGGAGATGGTAATGCTGAAGGATCATCAATAATAGGAGACGGAGGGCAAGCTGCAATTTCACTCACGCCTGACGTTGACGGCACAGGTTCCCCTTCCTTGCTGGATTCAATTCTATCTACCCTCTTGAAATAAACGATCCAGTGATGTCTGGGTAGTAGCTCTTTTTTCCTCGTCATAGATGACACAGTAGCACTGGATTGCATTCTGAACGACTGCTGCAACCTTCGTGTACCGGCCTAGTTCGGGTCCTGTGCCTCAAAAACTAACAGTGCCTCCTCAAATAAACAAAATCCCCTTGCCATTTTCTACATTGTGAATCTCTTCGGTTCTTCAGTTACTTCTTCTTCCTCTTGTCTCTCTTCGTCCTTTCTCTGGGCCTCCAGTTCCATCAGATCTTCATTAGTAAGCTCCTTGTGTTGCACAGCAAGGAGTTCAATGAAGTCGTCCTCTTGCAGATCTAGCTCCAGCTTCTTGCTGAGGGTCACTAAGTTGCTGAAGACCTCTTTGGACTCCTTATCCACCTTTTCAAATCCACGAAAATTATGAATAAACTGCAGGCAAAGCTTCTTCCAAACCCCATTCATGGTGATGGCCGTAACCTCACGCCAAGCAAAGTCAATGTTTGTTATGGCCTTGTAGATGTTATATGCCTTTCAAAATAGTCGCAAGGTTGTTCCTGACTCATCACTCGCCTTTACTGCCTGATGAAAAGTATGACGTAAATAATATTTCTTAAAAGTCGCTATAACTCCCTGGTCCATAGGTTGGATGAGCAACATAGTATTTGGTGGCAGATGCAGCACTTTGACGTTGGGATGAAAGTTGTCCATGAACGGGGTGTGGCCTGGAGCACTGTCAAGCAGCAAAAGAATATTGAATGGGACGTCCTTCTCCAAGCAATATTTCTCTACCTCCGGGATAAAGTGGTGGAAAAAACAGTTCTGGAAAATGGCCTGTGTAACCCAGGCTTTGGGGTTACTCTTCCACACACCAGGAAGAGAGCCCCTGGCTGTTTTTAAGTACTCTTGGGTTCACTGAATGACAAACTAAGAGAGGCTTCAGCTTCATATCTCCGGAAGCATTGCCACCAAACAACAGAGTTAGCCTATCCTTTGCTGCTTTATAGCCTGGCATCAACTTTTCCTCCTTACTGATGTAACTTTGGTCTGGCATCCTCTTCCAGTACAGTCCTGTCTCATCCACATTAAACACCTGCTCGTGTAAATATACGCCTTCATCAATATTTCTTGAAGCATTGCAGGAAATTCCCCAACAGATACCGTATCTGCACTTGCTGCCTCACCACTTACTTTTACGTTGTGAAGTTTGGTTCTAGCCTTGAACCAATGAAACCAGCCACGGCTGGCATTAAAAGATGCACCTCTGATTCTTTGCCATTTTTCTTCTTCAAGACTTCATAGGGGAGGAGCTTCAAGATGGCGGAAGAGTAAGACGCAGAGATAACCTTCCTCTCCACAAATACATGAGAAATACATCTGCATATGGAACTGCTCCTACAGAACACCTACTGAACACTGGCAGAAGACCTCAGACCTCCCAAAAGGCAAGAAACTCCCCACATACCTGGGTAGGGCAAAAGAAAAAAGAAAAAAGAGAGACAAAAGAATAGGGACGGGACCTGCACCCGTGGGAGGGAGCTGTGAGGGAGGAAAGGTTTCCACACACTAGGAAGCCCCTTCGCGGGTGGCAACTGCGGGTGGTGGAGGGGGGAAGCTTCGGAGCCACGGAGGAGAGCGCAGCCACAGGGGTGCGGAGGGCAAAGCGGAGAGATTTCCGCACAGAGGCTCGGCGCCGAGCAGCACTCACCAGCCCGAGAGGCTTGTCTGCTCACCCGCCGGGGCGGGCGGGGGCTGGGAGCTGAGGCTCGGGCTTTGGTCGGATCACAGGGAGAGGACTGGGGTTGGCGGCGTGAACACAGCCTGAAGGGGGCTAGTGCGCCACAGCTAGCTGGGAGGGAGTCCGGGAAAAGGTCTGGACGTTCCGAAGAGGCAAGAGACTTTTTCTTGCCTCTTTGTTTCCTGGTGCGCGAGGAGAGGGGATTCAGAGCGCCGCTTAAAGGAGCTCCAGAGACAGGCGCGAGCCGCGGCTATCAGCGCGGACCCCAGAGACGGGCATGAGACGCTAAGGCTGCTGCCGCCGCCACCAAGAAGCCTGTGTGCGAGCACAGGTCACTCTCCACACCGCCCCTCCCGGGAGCCTGTGCAGCCCACCACGGCCAGGCTCCCGTGACCCAGGGACAACTTCCCCGGGAGAACGCACGGCGCGCCTCAGGCTGGTGCAACGTCACGCCGGCCTCTGCCGCCTGCAGGCTCGCCCCGCCTCCGTACCCTTCCCTCCCCCCGGCCTGAGTGAGCCAGAGCCCCCGAATCAGCTGCTCCTTTAACCCCGTCCTGTCTGAGTGACGAACAGACGCCCTCAGATGACCTACACACAGAGGTGGGTCCAAATCCAAAGCTGAACCCCGGGAGCTGTGCGAAAAAAGAAGAGAAAGGGAAATTTCTCCCAGCAGCCTCAGGAACAGAGGATTAACTCTCCATAATCAACTTGATGTACACTGCATCTGTGGAATATCTGAATAGACAACGAATCATCCCAAATTGAGGAGGTGGATTTTGGGAGCAAAGATATATATATTTTTTCCCTTTTTCTCTTTTTCCGTGTGGATGAAAGGCTCTTGGTGCTCCAGCCAGGCGTCAGGGCTATGCCTCTGAGGTGGGAGAGCCAAATTCAGGACGCTGGTCCACAAGAGACCTCCCAGCTCCACGTAAGATCAAATGGCAAAAATCTCTCAGAGATCTCCATCTCAACGCCAAGACCCAGCTTCACTCAACGACCAGCAAGCTACAGTGCTGGACACTCTATGCCAAACAACTAGCAAGAGAGGAACACAACCCCATCCATTAGCAGAGAGGCTGCCTAAAATCATAATAAGGCCACAGACACCCCAAAACACACCACCAGACGTGGACCTGCCCACCAGAAAGGCAAGATCCAGCCTCATCCACCAGAACACAGGCACTAGTCCCCTCCACCAGGAAGCCTACACAACCCACTGAACCAACCGTAGCCACTGGGGGCAGACACCAAAAACAATGGTAACTACGAACCTGCAGCCTGCGAAAAGGAGACCCCAAACACAGTAAGTTAAGCAAAATGAGAAGACAGAAAAACACACAACAGATGAAGGAGCAAGGTAAAAACCCACCAGACCTAACAAATGAAGAGGAAATAGGCAGTCTACCTGAAAAAGAATTCAGAATAATGTTAGTAAAGATGATCCAAAATCTTGGAAATAGAATGGAGAAAATACAAGAAACGTTTAACAAGGACCTAGAAGAACTAAAGAGCAAACAAACAGTGATGAACAACACAATAAATGAAATTACAAATTCTCTAGAAGGAATCAATAGCAGAATAACTGAGGCAGAAGAACGGATAAGTGACCTGGAAGATAAAATAGTGGAAAGAACTACTGCAGAGCAGAATAAAGAAAAAGGAATGAAAAGAACTGAGGACAGTCTCAGAGACCTCTGGGACAACATTAAACGCACCAACATTCGAATTATAGGGGTCCCAGAAGAAGAAGAGAAAAAGAAAGGGACTGAGAAAATATTTGAAGAGATTATAGTTGAAAACTCCCCTAATATGGGAATGGAAATAGTTAATCAAGTCCAGGAAGCACAGAGAGTCCCATACAGGATAAATCCAAGGAGAAACATGCCAAGAGACATATTAATCAAACTATCAAAAATTAAATACAAAGAAAAAGTATTAAAAGCAGCAAGGGAAAAACAACAAATAACACACAAGGGAATCCCCATAAGGTTAACAGCTGATCTTTCAGCAGAAACTCTGCAAGCCAGAAGGGAGTGGTGGGACATATTTAAAGTGATGAAGGAGAAAAATCTACAACCAAGATTACTCTACCCAGCAAGGATCTCATTCAGATTTGATGGAGAAATTAAAACCTTTACAGAAAAACCTTTACCTTTACAGCAAAAGCTAAGAGAATTCAGCACCACCAAACCAGCTTTACAACAAATGCTAAAGGAACTTCTCTAGGCAGGAAACACAAGAGAAGGAAAAGACCTACAATAAAAAACCCAAAACAATTAAGAAAATGGGAATAGGAACATACATATCGATAATTACCTTAAATGTAAATGTATTAAATGCTCCAACCAAAAGACATAGACTGGCTGAATGGATACAAACACAAGACCCGTATATATGCTGTCTACAAGAGACCTGCTTCAGACCTAGGGACACACAGAGACTGAAAGTCTGGGGATGGAAAAAGATATTCCATGCAAATGAAAATCAAAAGAAAGCTGGAGTAGCAATTCTCCTATCAGACGAAATAGACTTTAAAATAAAGACTATTACAAGAGACAAAGAAGGACACTACATAATGATCAAGGGATCGATCCAAGAAGAAGATATAACAAGTATAAATATTTATGCACCCAACATAGCACCTCAATACATAAGGCAAATACTAACAGCCATAAAAGGGGAAATCGACAGTAACACAATCATAGTAGGGGACTTTAACACCCCACTTTCACCAATGGAGAGATCATCCAAAATGAAAATAAATAAGGAAACACAAGCTTTAAATGATACATTAAACAAGATGGACTTAATTTGATATTTATAGGACAGTCTATCCAAAAACAACAGAATACACATTCTTTTAAGTGCTCATGGAACATTCTCCAGGATAGATCATATCTTGGGTCACAAATCAAGCCTTGGTAAATTTAAGAAAACTGAAATCGTATCAAGTATCTTTTCCGACCACAACGCTATGAGACTAGATATCAATTACAGGAAAAAATCTGTAAAAAATACAAGCACATGGAGGCTAAACAATACACTACTTAATAACCAAGAGATTACTGAAGAAATCAAAGAGGAAATCAAAAAATACCTAGAAACAAATGACAATGAAAACACGATGACCCAAAACCTATGCGATGTAGCAAAAGCAGTTCTAAGAGGGAAGTTTATAACAATACAATCCTACCTTAAGAAACAAGAAACATCTCGAATAAACAACCTAACCTTACACCTAAAGCAATTAGAGAAAGAAGAACAAAAAAACCCCAAAGTTAGCAGAAGGAAAGAAATCATAAAGATCAGATCAGAAATAAATGAAAAAGAAATGAAGGAAACGATAGCAAAGATCAATAAAACTAAAAGCTGGTTCTTTGAGAAGATAAACAAAATTGATAAAACATTAGCCAGACTCATCAAGAAAAAAAGGGAGAAGACTCAAATCAATAGAATTAGAAATGAAACAGGAGAAGTAACAACTGACACTGCAGAAATACAAAGGATCATGAGAGATTACTACAAGCAACTCTATGCCAATAAAATGGACAACCTGGAAGAAATGGACAAATTCTTAGAAATGCACAACCTTCAGAGACTGAACCAGGAAGAAATAGAAAATATGAACAGACCAATCACAAGCACTGAAATTGAAACTGTGATTAAAAATCTTCCAACAAACAAAAGCCCAGGACCAGATGGCTTCACAGGCGAATTCTATCAAACATTTAGGGAAGAGCTAACACCTATCCTTCTCAAACTCTTCCAAAATATAGCAGAGGGAGGAACATTCCCAAACTCATTCTACAAGGGCACCATCACCCTGATACCGAAACCAGACAAAGATGTCACAAAGAAAGAAAATTACAGGCCAATATCACTGATGAACATAGATGCAAAAATCCTCAACAAAATACTAGCAAACAGAATCCAACAGCACATTGAAAGGATCATACACCATGATCAAGTGGGGTTTATCCCAGGAATGCAAGGATTCTTCAATATACACAAATCAATCAATGTGATACACCATATTAACAAATTGAAGGAGAAAAACCATATGATCATCTCAATAGATGCAGAAAAAGCTTTTGACAAAATTCAACACCCATTTATGATAAAAACCCTGCAGAAAGTAGGCATAAAGGGAACTTTCCTCAACATAATAAAGGCCATATATGACAAACTCACAGCCAACATTGCCCTCAATGGTAAAAAACTGAAACCATTCCCACTAAGATCAGGAACAAGACAAGGTTGCCCACTCTCACCACTGTTATTCAACATAGTTTTGGAAGTTTTAGCCACAGCAATCAGAGAAGAAAAAGAAATAAAAGGAATCCAAATTGGAAACGAAGAAGTAAAACTGTCACTGTTTGCAGATGACATGATACTATACATAGAGAATCCTAAAGATGCTACCAGAAAACTACTAGAGCTAATCAATGAATTTGGTAAAGTAGCAGGATACAAAATTAGTGCACAGAAATCTCTAACATTCCTATACACTAATGATGAAAAATCTGAAAGTGAAATTAGAAACCTGATAAAATAAAAATTAGAAAACCAGAGTCATGTACCACAATGTTCATTGCAGCTCTATTTACAATAGCCAGGACATGGAAGCTACCTAAGTGTCCATCAACAGATGAATGGATAAAGAAGATGTGGTACATATATAATATACAATGGAATATTACTCAGCCATTAAAAAGAAACGAAATTGAGTTATTTGTAGTGAGGTGGATGGACCTAGAGTCTGTCATACAGAGTGAAATAAGTCAGAAAGAGAAAAACAAATACCGTATGCTAATACATATATATGGAATCTAAGAAGAAAAAAAAAAGGTCATGAAGAACCTAGGGGCAAGATGGGAATAAAGACACAGACCTACTAGAGAATGGACTTGAGGATATGGGGAGGGGGAAGTGTAAGCTGTGACAAAGTGAGAGAGTGGCATGGACATATATACACTACCAAACATAAAATAGATAGCTAGTGGGAAGCAGCCGCATAGCACAGGGAGATCAGCTCGTTGCTTTGTGACCACCTAGAGGGGTGGGATAGGGAGGGTGGGAGGGAGGGAGACGCAAGAGGGAAGAGATATGGGAACATATGTATATGTATAACTGATTCACTTTGTTATAAAGCAGAAACTAACACACCATTGTAAAGCAATTATACTCCAATAAAGGTGTTAAAAAAAAAAAAAAAAGACTTCCTAAAGACTTTTAGCTTTCTCTTGAATCAGCATTAAGCTGAGCGGGACTCGACACTGATGCTCATCCTGCATCCACACACTGAGAAGTTTCTTCATCTCCTCCATCACTTTTCCACACTTCTTCAATATTGTTGTCGACATCATTGGCACAGCAGACTTCACATATTCCATGATCTTGTCCTTGTTCTTTAGAATTGTGCTGATGGTTGAATGATTCATGCTATAAGAATGAGCGACGTCTACCATCTTTTCACCTCGCTTCACTCTCATTTATTTTCACTTTTGTTTCCATCGTTACCGCTTGATGCTTCTTAGCAGCACCAGCTACATCACCGCTGCTTTTACGCTTGCTTCCTGACATCCTGGGCTTGAAATAAAGATGCTGTACTACTGTACTCTATACAGTACTATACAGTAAAGTACACAAAAGCACAACCACTTGTAGAGGATGCACGCACATGACAGTGTATGCCAGACACGTGAACTAACTTAGGTGACTGGACGTGCGAATGCAAGTTAGCATCTTTGAAAGTTCACAACTTGAAGGTTCGGATGTAGGGGACTTCTGTAAAGTCATAGTCTCTTGAAATAAACAATTACTGTATTATGATACGTTTCTTCCCAGTCATTTTTTTCTATGTAGGTAAAGTTGATTTTTGTGTTTTTATGTATTCTGGATAGGGTAATGTGTTACAGAGTAATCTAAGAGCATTTATTTCTTAAATGTGTCAGCTGGCAGCTCAGTTCTATATTTGGTTCATCTTATAGAGCTTTCTCTGATTTTCTTTGTCTCTCCATCTCTGTCTTTTGTGTCTCTGTTATCTCTGCATGCCTCTCTCTCTTTCTTTCTCTCTCTCAGCAGTGAAGGCACTGATGCTGGTGAAAAGTCCCCACTCCTTGCTCCCACGTATGGAGGCTATACTATTTAATTTACTTGACTCCAGTGGACAGAGGGGTGAAGCTGGATTTTGTGTGCTGCTTCTTAGTGGTAGCAAAGACAAAATTATCAACAGGCTTGCTTCCAAATATTAATCCACCTAGGGGAGCACTTTTAAATAAAATGTGTATAGAAACCTTCAGTTACAAACATTTACTAAATCAGCCTCTGGTCCTGGGGCAGACCCCTATGAGATTCAAAATTTTCATCATAAGCACCCTCCCATATCTATTCATGTATTGTTCTTATAATCACAGTTGGAATGGGTGTATGTGTATGTATTTGAAAATACCAAAAAGGGGAGTGTGTTTGAAAACATTTCTACTTATTTTAACCATTTTTCAACTCTTTAAAACTCTTATAAGTTCATGTGTGTATAAATTCATAAAAATGTGTAGAAGCATATACATCATAAGCTAGTATCTCTAAATGTTGGTATTTGGATGTGCTTTCTGAATTTTTGTACTTTTATGAATTTCACCTTTAGCTTGAATTTTTTAAAAATGAAGTATGAGTTACTTTTATCAGCATAAAAAAGATATTTTCTAGTTTATTTTAAAAATAAAACAAAACAAAAAGTTTTAAGTGATTAATTCAGCAAAGCACTTGCCCTGGCCGCATTTGTGTCTATGCCCCAGTAAGTGGGAAGTGGAGGGCGGTGATACCAGCACACGGAGGAGCAAACACAGGCCTCTCCTATGGAGTAAGGCTTATTTGCCATGTGTCACCTGCTCGGAAACAATTGAAATGATTCATAGAAAATGATATGGCATTTGTCTTTCTGAATATGGCAGCAACGTGAATAATACCTCGTTTTCCAAGGCTCACTTCAGAGACTTATGTGCTTTCCTTGCCTCCATCAATGGATCTGGAAAAGCTTTAATCAAAACTACAACATAACTAGGTAAGTAGCATCCTACCCGATTCATATCACATTCCTGAAGATACTTGAAGACTATGTATTCTTAATCATTAAAAAGTAATACCGAACTGTCCTCTACAGAGGCCAAGGCTTACAAGAAAATGCTTTAAACTATATTAAAATTGGAGAAAATATTCCTGTCTGGAAGAAAACTTCATTAAGTAGACTTTAGAATGTGAGTTACTATAATATTACAGTACTGATTATTCTTTTTTCTCAGCTATACTAAAATATAATTGACATATAACAATGAGTAAATTTAGGTGGGCAATGAGGCGATTTGATACGTGTGTGTGTGTGTGTGTGTGTGTGTATATACTGAGAAATGTTTACCAGATAAGGTTAGTAAACGCATCCTTCACCTCACATGATTACCATTTTGTAGTTGTTTTTATGGTGAGAATATTAAAACTCTACTCTCATAGCAACCTTTAAGTATAGAATATAGTATCATTAACTATAATTGCCATACTGTATATTAGATCACCAGAACTTTTCATCTTTTAACTGAAAGTTGGTAGCATTTGACCAACATCTTCTCATTTCCCCTACCCCTCAGCCCTTGGCAACCACCATTCTAATTTCTATGAGTTCAGTGTTTTCAGATTTCACGTACAAGATTATACAGTATTTGTCTTTCTCTCTCTGATTCATTTCACTTAGCATAATGCTTTCAAGGTCCATCCATGCTGTTGTAAATGACAGGGTTCCTTCTTTTTATGGCTGTATAATATTCTGTTATAGATATATTTGCCACATTTTCTTTATCCATTCATCCATCAGTTGACACTTAGGTTGTTTCCATGTCTTGGCTGTTGTGAATAGTACTGCATTAAACATGGAAGTACAGATATCTCTTTGAGATAGTGATTTCATTTCCTTTGGAGATATACCCAGAAGTGAATTTGCTGGATCATATGCGAGTTTTACTTTTAATTTTTTGAGGAACCTCAATAATGTTTTCCAGAGGGGCTGCACCAATTTACATTCCCACCCAGCAAAGCAACAGTATTCCCTTTTCTCCACATCCTCATCAGAATTCATTTTTTCTTTTCTTTTTGAGAATAGCCATTCTAACAGTTGTGAGGTGATATCTTATTGTGGTTTACATTGCATTTTCCTAACGATTAGTGATGTTAAGCAAATTTTCACATACTTGTTTGTCATTCATGTGTTTTTTAGAAAAATGTCTGTCCAAATACTCTGCCCATTTTTAAATCAGATGTTTTGGGGATTTTTTGCCATTGAATTATCAGTTCCTTACATATTTTGGATATTAACTCTTTAGCAGATACATAGTTTGCAAGTATTTTCTCTCATTCTGTAGGTTACCTTTGCATTTTGTTGATTGTTTCTTTTGCTGTGCAGAAGGCTTTTAGTTTGATGTACTCCTACTTTCTGATTTATGCTTTTGTTGCTTCTGCTTTTGGTGTCATGTCCAAAAAATTATTGCCAAAACCTATGTCAAGGGGCTTACCTCCTGTATTTTCTTTTAGGAGTTTTATGATTACAGGTCTTATATTTAAGTCCTTAATCCATTTCAAGACAATTATGTAAGTCGTGTAAGATAGGGATTCAATTTCATTCTTTTGCAAGTGAGCACCAGTTATTGAAGAGACTATCCTTTCTCCTTTCAGTATCCTTGGCTCCATTGTCAAATATTAGTTGACCATATGTGCATGGGTTTATTTCTGGCCTCTCAATTCTGTTCCATTGGTCTGTGTGTCTTTTTTAAGACAATATAATTCTTTTTTGATTACTATAATTTTGTAATATAGTGATGCCTCCAGCTTTGCTCTTTCTCAAGATTGTTTGTCTGTTTGGGGTCTTCTTTGGTTTCATATGAATTTTAGGATTATTCTTTCTATTTCTGTGAAAAATGCCATTGAAATTTTGATGGAAATGCATTGAATCTATAGATGGCTTTGGGAAGTAAAGCCATTTTAATAGTTTTAACTCTTTTGATCTATGAACATGGATATCTTTCCATTGATTTGAGTCTTCAGTTTCTTTCATCAATATCTTGTCATTTTCAGTGTATAGATTTTTCACTTCCTTGGTTAAATTTATTCCTAAGTATCATTTTTGATGCTATGGGAGTTTTATTTTTTCTTCAGATAGTTCATTTTTAATGTATAGAAATACAACTAATTTTTGTATGTTGATTTTGTATCCTGCATTACTAAATTCTTTATTAGTTCCAACAGATTTTTGGTGAAGTCCAGGATTTTCTATATGCAAGATCATGTCATCAGCAAACAGAACAATTTTATTTCTTCCTTTTGGATTTGGATGCCTTTTCTTTCTTTTTCTTGTCTAACTGCTCTGGCTAGGACTTCTAATACTATAATAGGAGTGATGAGAATGGGCATCCTTGTTTTGTTCCTGATATTAGAGGAAAACCTTTAATCTTTCAATGTTAAGTATGATGTACCTATGGATTTATGATATATGGCCTTTATTATGTTTAGTTATGTTCCTTCTATACCAAATTTGTTGAGATTTTATCATGAAAGGATGTTGAATTTTGTCAAATGTTTTTTCTGCATCTATTGAGATAATCATATGATTTTTGCCTTTCATTCTATTAATGTGATATATCCCATTTATTGATTTGTGAATGTTGGACCATCCTTGCATCCCAGGGATAAATCTCACTTACTTAATTTGTATTACTCTTTTAAAGTGCTCTTGAATTCAGTTTGGTAGTATTTTGTTGAAAATCTTTGCACCTATATTTATCAGGGACAGTGGCCTTACCTTTCTATTCTTGTAGTACCTTTATCTGGCTTTGGTATTAGGGTAATGTTGGCCTTGTAAAAATGAGGTTGTGAGTGTTCCTGCCTCTTTCATTTTTTGGAAGAGTTTGAGAAGAATTGGTATTAATTCTTCTTTAAGTGTTTAGTAGAATTCACCAGTGAAGCCATCTGGTCCTGGGCTTTGCTTTGTTGGAAGGGTTTTGACTACTGATTCAATTTCTTACTTGTTATTGGTCTATTCAGATTTTCTATTTCTTCATAATTCAGACTTGGTAGGTTGTATGTGTCTGGGTATTTATCCATGTCTTACAAGCTGTCCAAATTTTTGGCGTATAATTATTCTTTGTGGTTTTTTGTGGTATCAGTTGTAATGTCTATGCTTTCACTCATAATTTTACTTGAGTTCTTTCTCTCCTTTTTTTAGCTAAAGGTTTGTCAATTTTGTTTCTTTCCAAAAAACAACTCTTATTAGTTTTGTTGATCTTTTCTATTGTTTTTCTTTTCTCTATTTTGTTTATTTCTCCTCTGATCTTTGTTATATCCCTGTTTCTGGTAAATTTGGGCTTAGGTTTTATTTTGAAATCTTTGTCAGGCAATTCATCTGTCTCCATTTTTTTGGTGTCAATTCCTGGAAGTTTACTGTACTCCTTTGGTGGTGTCATGTTTCCTTGATTCATTGTGATCCCTGTAGCTTTGTGTGGGTGTCTGTGCATTTGAAGAAATCATTTCTTTAAGACTATGAATTTAACTTCAGTAAGAAAAGACCTTTACCTGTAAGTGGAGGCATGCTGGAGCATGCTGTGACCCCAGGTCTAGAGGTGCAGGGCACCAAGTGCTGGAGCATGTGGCAGCTTCAAGTATGGGGGGATGTGATGTCTTATCAGCTCAGGCTGCTGGGTTCCACAGCTTTGACAAATTTGTGGTCCTTGATGAGCACTGCGGGGAGTCTGCAGTGTTTGCTAGGACTGTCAGGGTCCTCGGCAGCACCTATAGGTCCAGCGGCGAGGGACTATGGCAATCAGTGGTGGTGGCTGGAGCAGGTGGTGTGTACACACTCAGCTGTGGAGCCTAGCTGCAAGAACCTGGCTAGTAGTAGGACTGGTGGCAGACTTGCACATAGTGGTGGGACCAGGGTCAGCTGCAAGAGCCAGGGTCACTAGGGGCTTACTGGCAGCTGTGGGGGCCCTGGCTATCTGTGTGCACTCCTGTGACTGCAGGATTTCACCCCAGGCACTTGCACAGCAGTGAAGGCCAATGGCAGGATTTGGGCAGGGGTCATGCAGGTGCCTGGCTGGATAGGCTAGCTGCGGCTGAGCACAGTGGTGCAGGCCAATAATAGGAGATAAGACCAAAACCGAGCCCACACACAGCTCTGGTGGCCTTGGCTGTTGGTATGCACTTCCATGGCTACAGGGTCTCACCACAGAGACAAACACAGCCTGTGACAAGCGTCAGGCCAGCGAGGTGCAGGAGCCCAGCTAGAGGCTAGCCTCGAGTGAGGGCATGATGGTGGAAGTCAGCTGTGGGGGGTCTAGGCTGGCATCCTGCACTCGCACAGATGCAGAAGCCTAGGATGGCTGCTGGGGAAGATCCTGGGCTCTAGCAGGGTCAGGGAAGAGGAAACAGGAAGGGACTCAGGCAGTGGGTGTATGCAGATGCTAATACCTGTGGGACAAAAACTAGTGAAATCTGCAGGAGGTCTGCAGTGCCTGTGCTAGCCATTGGTTTCTTCAGTGGCAAAAGCTACAAGGGTCCTCTCCAGGGCAGGTCACTGGGAGCCATGGTTGTTCCCATTACAGGGCTGACATTGATAGCCCCGGCTCTCCTTCCTTGTTTCTAGCCATCTCCATACATCTCAGCTTTACTGGTCTCTTCTATGAAACTAAAGCGGGTCCTTCATGCAGTGCCCCAAAAGGCTGGGGAAGCAGGTCGCTCACCCCATTCACCCTTTCCCAGGGAAGGAAAATCTTCCTAGCTGGGGAGTTCCCTCTTGGTGCTGAACAGTGCCAGCCTGGGTGTTGGAATAATGCAGACAAAATAAAGCTGTTCTTCTTTCCAATTTTGTGTTCTCAGGTTTTTTGTTCTACTGTGTTGCTGAAGTTTCTTAAGTGGACTCCTAAGCTCTCCCAAAGCTGTTTTTGTTCATGGATAGTTGTCTCATGGTTGATCTTTGTGGGAGGATGGAGGCTGGGGTCTCCTAGGCCACCATTTTGGTAACAATACTTATTATTTTATGTCTGTGCCTCTCAAGTAGAAGAATTTTGAAGATCAGTCTATTGTTGACAACCAATCTGGATAAAATAGTAAGAATCATTTTTTTCTTATTATCATGGCTTGCTCTGAAGTCTGTAGAATAATCACTGGTAATTTATTCTGCATAAGCCCAGCATGATAAAAACCATTTGGGGTCTTAGGAACATTACTATGCCTCTCATGTCAGTCACTTATTTCCATATCTGCTGTCACCATCTAGCCAAGGACTCATCTCTTCATATCTAGATTATTGCAAGAGTATCTTGTTTTCAATCTAGCGGTCATAACCTTCCCAAATTAATCTTTCTAAAATCCAGTCAATGTTTATATAGATGGTGCTGCTTAAAAACAATTGGTGTGTTCCCATTACCTACAGATAAAATCCATACTGATTATTCTGGTTCCATCACCGTTATCAACTCCAACCCGTTATATAATTTTAATTTTTCACGATTCTCCCATTCAATCCTCAATTAGTCAGAGCTGGTCCCCTGAATACATCATAAACTTTTCTATCTCTGCCCTTGGCCTCATGCTATTTTGCCTGTACTTTATCACTCTGGAGTCTCTTTCCCTCAGCCTCTCCAACTCCTCACAGTTTTTGAGTACAGCCTATGGGGACTGTAAAGGAGAGGAGCTTGGCACGAACCCAGGAGGTGCTACTCAAAAGGACAGTTTTCTATCAGGAGAGGAGCCAGTTGGAAGAAGGGCATCACCAAGAGGACACTCCAAAATCAATAATGGAGGAAGGAGGCAATTTTCAACCTTCGAGTAAAGTGGGGGGCCCTGAGATTTGATCAAAGGAGTTGCCAAGTCAGATGATCTGAGCAAACAGAAAGTCAGAAAGCTAATGTGAGAGTTGAGCTGGAGGATGTAAAAGGAGTGAGGTATCAGTGTGCCAGAGGCCAGTTTGGGAATTATTATGTATCCTCTACTGCTGTCCTCTCTTGTGGTTTGGCATGCTTTGCAGAGTTGAGGGATACCCTTGAATTAACAATACTCCTCTACTGGATACCCTATCCTTCTTGGCCCAGTTCAACCCAATCTCCTCCAGGCCTCTATGAAACTTTCTTAGATCCCTCAAAGCATAGGTATCTCACCTTCCTCTGACATCACAGCACTTGTTGTCTCTATCTCTCATTTGGCAATGAATCCTGTGATTGCCTTATGACATTTTTTGTATTGTGGTTTAATTTTTATTTAAGATATTTTACATTTTTGTTGAACTTTCTGTAATTATGTCTAATACAACCTCATTAGACTGTTAAATTAAATCTTCCTTCAGTATGGAGATATGGATCTTTTCTTATTTTATATCCCCCTCTTAATCCAACATAGAAATATGCTCTTTATAGGCACCCAAACAAATACTTATTACATGACCAGGAATCTTATATTTTAATTTACTCTTATCTTTAACTAGGCCTAAAATGCAAGCTGGTATCCTGTCCTCTCTGAAACCATTTCTAAAACTGTCAAACTTTTCCCAAAAGTGTACATTCAGAAATAATTATGTTGATGAAATCCATAAGGAATATAGATGCACTTCAGACTTACACTCAAGAAAGCAACATATTTCAGCTAGAAGCTTTTGGTTATAAGCAACAAAATCAGCTATGGCTAACTTAAGGAGAAAATAATGTATTATAAGGATATTTTGTAGTTCAAAATTCACAGGAAGGCTAAAGAAAGAGGACTCAGAGAAAAAGCTATGAACAAGACTCTAAAGGGCCAAAATACCACTTTGGTACCATCAGAGTACCACTTCCAAAATGAACAGACTCTGACTACTTTTTCTGTCCTTGTGTTCAACCTGCTCAAGGTTCCATATCTAAAGAGAGAAAACCCAGTTGGCCCAACCTGAGTCATTCACTCTTTCTCTTGACAAGATGCCTTGACTGCACAAAAATGAGGAGAGATTATTTGCCCAAAGTGAATCCTGGCATTCTTACCAAAAGAAAAATAATGGAAACTAGGCTTCCAAATAAAGAACAGCTGGTAGAACTGATGTACATTATAGTCCAGTGAATATAATGGTGAGGTTTTGTAGAACAAGGTTCATTCCGGTGAATGAATTTTATAATCAGTTTTGACATAAAGCAGGTGAAATGAACACGGAGCAAAGAGGTTATTTAAAATTGGAATACTGTACTGAGGCTTTAACCTTGAGGCAGACTTGACCCCATAGTATAAGTATGAGCTTTTGGATCGGAAGCTCAATCAGGTCAGTGCAGAGAGTGGGCAGGTTGCCAGGTGAGATGCTTTCAGGATCCAGTCCTCACTGTCTGCTTGGATACTCCTTTAAGGTCATGTTGGTAATCATTCTAACTGGTTTACATTTAATGAGAGCTTTATATGTGAAAGGTAATTGTTTCACGGTAAAGGGGAAAAGGGAAAAATTAACAAAATATAGCAATGCTGTACCTGACACAGATCCCTAGTGCCCAAGTGGCATCTAGGTTGTACCTGACATGGATCTCTAGTGCCCAAGTGGCATCTAGGTTGCATGGAATTGTATTTAAGGACACAGACAGTGAGTGAGAAAAGCTGCCCACTTATTCATCAGGTATCTCCAAACACAAAGATATTAGAACTGCTGCTTTTTTTTTTCATTTAGTATTTGGATGTACTCATAAATTTTCAAAACATTTGTCAAATAATTTTATCTTGGAAAAAGAATAATACCTTAAACCTGAGAATAAATAAACCACAAATTGTATGAAGTTTAAAAAAAGGATAATTTTTCTACAGTATGTGTTTCTCATATTTGTATTAGTTTTAACTGCTTCTATTATCTTAAGGAATAGTGAGTACAAAGCTTACTTTGTAAGATGACTTTAATTATTCTACTCTTAGCAGTGCATCCCAAAGCTCTTGTGTCTTCTTGGAAACAAAAAAAAATTCATTGAGAAAATAAGATTCATTTAGAGTAAGAAGAGCTAGTCTCAGTATGAACATGCTTTAAGGAATGATTCTGGTCACACATACTATCAGAACTGAGCAAGATATTTTATTTTACTAGTGAGTTTAATAAACCTAGACAGAAAAAGAGGACGATTGGAACATAAAGAAGTAGAGAAGAGAAAAATCAACATTTCATTTTCTTAGCATGTGGAACAGAGTCAAGAATCAGTGAATAGTTGCTTGATTTTTTTTATAACACAAGAAATAAGACAATAAATCAGTCCCATTTTTCATAGGTAAATATGGTACTTCAGTTAGAGAATAGCATCACTAAACTGATGAGACATCTTTGAATCTGTTATTAAATATTTAGAGCTTGATTTCTAAAAAAAATGATACTCATACCTTTTAACCACTTGTGGAGGAGTGATTTAATGTGTGCAATTATTTTACTTCTTGGATCAAAGGGACTACAAAGTAAGACTGAGAAGTTTTCATTTTTATGATGCTCTAAGGATTAAATAGGGAGATCGATTCACATCTGCCCTTTCCTTTCTACCAATTAACCATGAAATAAAAGGAAATTAAGAGATGTGTTCTACTGCAAAGTGAAGCTCACCATAGTTGTGTACAAATAAAAGAGAAAAATACAGAGCAGTTAAGACATCTGAATGTTACACCTTCCCAACAACAACTGTATTTAAATATTTCATCCATTGTGCACAGAAAATATCCAATATCTTGTACTTAGTTCCTCTCTGTAAAGACAGCCTGGGAGACTTCAGACAAAAACATTGGTGAACCATTTTACGTGCCTCACAATCACTGTTTAACATGGATATTGCTATTGGCAGACATCGAAGCACTTAAACCCAGTTTAAACATGGCCAGGAAGTGGTAACATTGCACTGGAGGGCACATTAAAGTGTTTTTAATTCCCTCTGCAGACATTAAACCAATGTGGAAGCTAGCAATTTTATTGGTTCTCTACAGTGTCCTTTCTACTTCAGGAAAATAATGAAAACATGTTACAAAAATAAAGTTCTATGGGGATGTCTTTTAAAATATATAGTCCTTTCTTCCAAGAAAAATGTTCTTATACCCTATCCCCAGGACAATGAACTAGGATGTATGTGGTACTAGGATGTATTTTGATTAGTGTGTGTATGTTCTATACACACACACACACACACATATATATACCTTTCATATTACTTTTTGGGGGTGCATAAAAGTGTGTGTTTTGGGGAATGAGTGTAGAAGAAACTGAAATCTCAATGTAGCTTCCAAAGCTCTTGGAGATTACTGACCTGAGATTTTTAACTCCAGGAAGGGCTTTCTGGTGGCAGCAACCTCTCTGACTTCTTTGTCAGCTGGTAGTTAGAGCCTGTTTCATACAAAGGTGCCAAGACAAGGCTGAGGCCACCACTCGGCCTCAGTTGTCAGTACCTCTTGCTTCACTATCTGATTATGTCAAGATTCTAGCAGCAGTGGAGAGAAAGGTCTTTCAGATCACAGTGGAGCAATTAACTAGAAGAAATTGCTTTGGGGAATCCCAGTCTTAAATTCTGCAGGGAAATACCTCAAGTATTTGCCTGCAAGAAAAGCAAAACTGGAATCATCTCAACTTGAAGACTTGTGTACTTCTATTAGACACAGAAAACATCAACTACAAAAATGTGGAAACACTAATGCATTTTAAAATTTCAGAAAGATTATAACACACTTTTTAAAAAGGATAGCAAGTGGTAACACAATATGAGGGTTTTAAGCAGTGAACAGTTAGTTCTTCCTAAGGATTTTCCTATCCCTTACCCAATTTTGCAAAATTAGTAGCTGAATATGAAGTCTTTGTGGAGCACTCTTATCAAAGAAGTATTTCATTTGCTTGTTTTTCCTTCACTGGATACAAGTTAAAGCTGCCTGAGGTTTCAGAATAACATTTCTAAGATGAAAGAACTTTTTAAAAAATTTATTCATTCTTTTATTGATTCCTTAATTCAACAAGTATTTATTGAGCGTGGACTCTGGAACCAAAGTCTAGAAATAATTCAAGTATCAGCTACTTAATAGCCCTGTACTATTATTTTTAATCATTTTTTTATTGAAATGTAGTTGCTGTATAATATATAAGTTACAGGTGTACAATATAGTGACACGATTTTTAAAGGTTATGCTCCATTTAAAGTTATAAAATGTTGGTTTTATTCCCCGTGTTGTACAATATATCCTTATAGTTCATTTTATATATAAGTCTGTAACTTTTACTCTCCTACTCCTATATTGCCCCCCCCCACCTTTCCCCGCTAGTAACCACTAGTTTGTTCTCTATATCTGTGTTCTGCTTCTTTTTTTTATATTCACTAGTTTGTTGTATTTTTAAGATTCCACATATAAGTGATACCATACAGTATTTGCCTTTCTCTGACTTATTTCACTTAGCATAATGCCCTCCAGGTCCATCAATGTTGCTGACAATGGCAAAATTTTATTCTATTTTAAGGCAGAGTAATATTCCATTGTATCAATAAATAATACATCACATCTTGTTTAATCCATTCATGTTTTGATGGACACTTAGGTTGCTTCCATATCTTGGCATTTGTAAATAATGCTGCTATGAACATTGTGGTGCATGTATCTTTCAAATTAGTGTGTTTTTTGGGGGGGTTTTTTTTGGGGGGGGGTTATATACCCAAGGGTGGAATTGCTGGATCATACGATAGTTGTATTTTTAGTTTTTTGAGAAACCTCCATAATGTTTTCCCCAGTGGCTGCACCAATTTCTATTCTCACCAACAGTGTACAAGGGTCCCCTTTTCTCCACACCCTTGCTAACATTTGTTATTTGTTTTCTTTTTTATGACAGCCATTCTGACAGGTGTGAGATGATACCTCATTGTGGTTTTGGGTTTACATTTCCCTGATGATTAGTGACACTGAGCATCTTTTCATGTGCCTGTTGGCCATCTGCATTTCCTCTTTGGAAAATTGTCTATTCAGTTCTTCTGCCCATTTATAATCAGGTTTCTTTTTTTATGTTGAATTGTATGAGGTGTTTATATATGTTGGATATTAATCCCTTATTGGTCATATCATTTGCAGATATTTTCTCCCATTTGGCAGGTTGTCTTTTCATTTTATCAATGGTTTCCTTTGCTGTGCAAAAGTTTTTAAGTTTAATTAGGTCCTTTGTTTTGTTTTGTTTTTTTGCTTTTATTTCCTTTACTTTAGGAGATGGATCCAAAAAAATATTGCTGCAATTTATATTAAAGAGTGTTCTTCCTATGTTTTCCTCTAGGAGTTTTATAGTATCCAGTCTTACATTCTGGTCTTTAATCCATTTTGAGTTTATTTTTGTATATGGTGTTAGAGAATGTTCTAATTTAATTAGAACTGTTCAGTAGCTGAACAGTAGCTGTTCAGTTTTCCCAGGACCTCTTGTTGAACAGACTGTCTTTTCTCCATTGTATATTCTTGCCTCCTTTGTCACAGATTAATTGACCATAAGTGTGTGGGTTTATTTCTGGGCTCTCTATCCTGTTCCATTGATCTATGTGTCTGTTTCTGTGCAAATACCTTACTGTTTTGCTTACTGTAATTTTGTAGTATAGTCTGAAGTCAGGGAACATGATTCCTCCAGCTCCGTTCTTCTTTCTCAAGACTGTTTTGGCTCTTCAGGGTCTTTTGTGTTTCCATACAAATTTTAAAATTATTAGTTCTAGTTCTGTGAAAAATACCATTGGTAATTTGATAGGGATTGCATTGAATCTGTCGATTGCCTTGCGTAGTATGATCATTTTAACAATATTGATTCTTCCAATCCAAGAACACAGTGTATCTTTCCATCTGTTTGTGTTGTCTTTAATTTCTTTCATCAGCATCTTAGATGTTTTCTGAGTACAGGTTTTTGCCTCCTTAGGTAAATTTATTCCTAGGTATTTTATTCTTTTTGATGTTATGGTAAATGGGATTGTTTCCTTAATTTCTTTTTCTGATAGTTCCTTGTTAGTGTATAGAAACACAACAGAATTTTGTATATTAATTTTGTATCCTGCAACTTTACCAAATTCATTGATGAGCTCTAGTAATTTTCTGGTGTCATCTTTAGGATTTTCTATGTATAGTATCATGTCATCCACAGTGACAGTTTTATTTCTTCCTTTCCAATTTGGATTCTTTTTATTTCTTTTTCTCCTCTGATTGCTGTGGCTAGGACTTCTAAAACTATGTTGAATAAAATTGGTAAGAGTGGGCATCCTTGTCTTTTTCCTGACCTTAGAGGAAATGCTTTCAGCTTTTCACTGTTAAGTATGATGTTAGCTGAGGGTTTGTCATATACAGCCTTTATTGTGTTGAGGTATGTTCCCTCTCTGTCCACTTTCTGGAGAATTTAGACTAATACTTAAAAGTAGATTAAAAAAAATAATAGCTATAATATTTTAAAATAAAATATAAAATATTTTTATTTGCTTTCTTTTAATAGTCCTTTAACTACATAAATACCTGCACTTCAGAAAAAAATGAAAATGAAATATACAAAAAAAAGAAAACAAACCAGAAACTAGAAATCTCCAATAAACTTACCAATGAAAACCATTGTTACTACTTTTCAATTAAGCCTTCCTGATTTTTCTCTTGCTTATAGCTACTATTTTCTTAGTGACAATAAAGCCTAAAAAGAAGTATTAAGCTGGAGTTAGGAGTGTTGGTTGGAATTTACAGTGTTTCATAATTATTTCGTCAAGCAGTAGGTAAGGGATTATGCTCTAGTCTTAGCCAAGGTTGACTAGAAAACAGCCTGAGGCCATCATGGAATCAAAGAAGAGCAACTGAGGGAGAGACGGCAGTGAGTTGGGAGGATAGGGGAGTAAACTCAAGTGGTACACTATGGCTGTGGCCTGCTTCACCAAGAGACACAACTGGTCACTCAGCCATGTGGGATGTCTCTGGATAGGCTATATACAGCACCATGCTTTGGAACTGTCTGTAAGACGAGGAAAAGGAAAAGAAATCTACGTGTTAGCTCCTTCATCTCTCCTGTCAGCCTCTGGTCAATATTTGTCTCCTAAAGACTCTTCCCACCCCTGTAGCACAATGCTTTATAGAGACCAGATGTGGTGAACAGAGAGACCATATAGTTTTTTTCATCAAGCATAGGAACTCGATAGAAGCACACAATGGTCAGATTCTAGAGAGATCCAGTGAAGGTTTGATTTGTTTATAATCACATTGTTTTTAATGTTGTAGAATCATAAGAGACTGCAGCTGAAACCACCACCAGTGTTTGTTAACAGGCTGACCAAACAGTTGTAGTTTAAAACCAAAGATCATCTAAATATGTATCTTTGGGACAGAAGAGAAGGAAAAAAATCTGAAGTGAAAATTGGCTTTAAGTCAAGTTTAGAAAGGATTTTAAATGAGATCATGTAGGTCAAACTAAAAATACATGCAAATCGTTACTAAATACTGACTGAGAAACTTAGCACATCAATTGCTAAACTAGAAAGTAGTTGGACAATTCTTTGCTCTCCAGAGAGTGTGAAAACCTCCAGGCCCGTGGTTGATAGGCTGAATGTCTGGTTGCCTTCACACTGGCTGGACACTCACTCTTGTTACTAAGGACCTATCATGTGGCTCAGCTCTAGCTGTGGCAGGTGGGATCTGGGGAAAAGAGAAGACCACATGGCCAAGTTTGTCCATCCCAAAGGGCTTCTCCGCCTTTGCCAAAATAGACGGTATCCTTGTCTCTGAGAGGTAAAGGAAACTGTTTTAAGAATTACTTATTAGGGGAAAAAAGTTAGCCTGCTTGCAGATTTTTAAGACTATATGTATATGTATGTGTATATATTTACTTAAATTTTAAAGCAGTTCATTCATTACCTTGTTCTTTTACTCATTAAGTAATGTTCGAGAGACTAACATAAAATGTGCTGGGATAAAATGGTGAAAATTCCCTTTCCTCACAGAGCCTATAGCCAGTCAACAATATGGACTAGACATGGTCATGGGCTGTAACAACACAACGTGGAAGTGATGAATGATGTAAGGAAGGAAATATTGGGTTGGCCAAAAAGTTCATTCCATAAGAGCATACAGAAAAACCCGAATGAACTTTTTGGCCAACCCAATAACAGGAGAACACAAAGGAAATGCACTTAACTAGAAATTGGATCAGAAAAGCCTCCTGAAAGAAGTGACACTTAAACAAAGACCAAAAGAATGAGGGAGGAGACAGCTCAGAGGAAAGGACAAGTGCCAAGGCTCAAAGATAGAGCACTATATAGTTGAAGAACTGAAATTAGGTTAGACCAGATAAAAAATAGAGTGCAAAGGGAAGAAGTCATACAGTATGAGGCCAAAATGCTAAATAGTCCACAGGAGAGTCTTGTGCCATATATTGGGTTCTCTTGGAAATTGGCTCCAATGCTGAGGTCTTCATGCAGGAAGTTTACTGGGGAGAGGTTTCAATATCAACCCCTGTGAATCAGTGAAGGCGTTCCACTGCCCAACTTCTCTCTCTCCCTGTGCGTGGAAGAAGTTGGGTTGCTATATGGTCACTACAAAGTCTTTAGCCAATCTCACAGGGAGCTCTGAAATTGGGATGGACCTTCAGAGTTGTCTCTGATTGGATTCAGGGGGGTGGAATTTTATGCCTCTGAATGGAGCTGTCATTGGATACCGGCTGCTCTGGGGAGGGTATGACCTTGTGCATGTAGGTTCTCTTCAGCTGAGGGAAAGTCCCAGGGAGGGACAGAATTGAGAGCTGTTAGCTGCAACACTACAACAAATGCTTGAGTTTTCAAGGGCGCCTAGGGAGTGAACCCCGTTGTAAATAAAGTATATTAAGGATGCATTGACTAAGCTGTTAGAAGGATGGTAAGTGTGGGTTTTAAGCACAGAAGAGATGCAATATGATGTATATTTAGAAAGGTTTTTCTGGCTGTAAGATGAGCAACAGATTGGAGAGAGGCATGACTAGAAACAGACCGGTTGAAAGTTGGTTGCAAAAATTCAAGCAAAAGATGACAGTGGCCTGAGGTAGGGTGGTGGCAGTAAGAATGGAGAGTTGTTGATGGATCTCAAAGATACTTAAGAAGTAGAAGGGGCAAGACTTGGCAATCGGTTGTGAAAAAGTTAGAGAAGAGTCCAGGCTATAACCCACATTTGTAGCTTAGGTACACGTGATAGGAAACAGAGCAAGAGAATGCAATTTTTTGATTGTTATTGCATTTTTTTAATGGTAGGAGGGCGATGCTAAACTCAGTTTAGAAAATGTAGAGTTTAACAGGGGCATGTATCTGAGATTACTAAAAAGCGTATAGATAAAAGGGTCTGGAGCACAGGAAAGTGATTTGGACCAGAAACAGATATATGGGGGCCATCAGCATAGACGTGGTAACTGTGGCCAACAAAGAGATCCAGATGGCTCAGGAAGGTGTATACAGTAAGGAAAACAGAAGGCCTAGGATAAAATCATGATGTCTTGATTCTTCTTTTTCAATGAAGCATTCATTAAATTCTTACCCTGTGCTTTCAACTTGATTAAGAAGGAGAGGTGAGAAAAGGGTAGTATTTTTCTAATACCTTTGTTATGGCAAACACATTATCTCACTATCTTATTTTACAACCCTATGATTTTGGATTATCATCCCCATTAAACAGATGAGAGCAAAGGCTCAAAAAATTTAAGCAACTTCCAGAAGTCACAACACTATCAATTAATGGAGCCAGAAGCTCAATCCTGGTCTGCCTGTGTTTTGCTACGATTTTTACACTAAACCAAGGCTAACTTCAAATGATCATATAATGCAGGTTTATTGTGAATTATAGTTTTTATAATCATAGTCTTATTTTAGTTGATACAATATGCTAACATTTAAACATTAAAAAGTAAAACTAGAAAATTCAAATCTACTTTGGACAATAAACATCGGGTCTCCTATGTTCTCAAACCTTAAAAAAGATGTACACATTTTTTCTCATCAGATAGAAAAACAAAAGAAAAAGGCTTTATCTTTCATTAACCACTTTGTACAGAAAAGCTTCTATTTATTCTGAAGGGAATTAAAAATGTATAGCAATAGGCATTTAGGACAAATTTACCTCACAACAAAAATGCACGTACTGTTAGCACTGATGTTATTTATTTATGTGTAAGCTAGAATTACATGCCCATATAGGACCCAGGCTTATGAAAATGTCTGAAAGGGTTTCTCAGGGCTGTGAGAAACTGTGTCTATGCAGAAGCCTATCCTGGGCTTTCTTGCAGGGGTTCTGAGCACACCCCCAACCCCATGGTTTCTGTTGATAGAGATGCATCAGCAATGCTTAATCAGTGCTCTGTGCTGATTGATAACCTGCAGATGTCTTCTCTAACACACAGAGAGTGGGAGCATAGTGTTCCTGCTGGGGAACTGAGAGAGACAGTAATGGTACCAGAGGGACCTTGGGACTATACTCATAAGTGGGACAGCCGTCCATCAGCTCTTGGCCTCCTGTGGATACATCTTCCACATAGCATGCACATTTCATAAGATTGGCATCCCCTCACCAGTTCCAGTGGTGAGCCTTGAATACATTATTATCTTTCATAAAAGGTCACTCAGGTCAAGTTCAGTTGTATGAGTGGATACAGTTTAAAACTGCAAAACCTCATAAAGCGCTATAATTAATGTTAAATTACACATATTTCAGAATTCCTTGCAAGCCCCTACCAGGAACAGAAAGAAGATCTCCTTTTAAAATTGTCCTTTATCTCTAAGTTTCTTTAGGATGTTGGCTTTGACATTAAGATATAACTGGGCTAAAAGCTGCCATGTAGCCCTTGAAAAATTATCTTGCTACCCAAGAAGAAAAACATTTGAAATGTGCAGATCCCATTTATCATGAATGTGGTTTTTTAAAGTCATAAAAATAAAAGAGGATTGTGGTTTTTTAAAAAAAATGTTATACAATTATAAAACTTGGGATTAAAATGCACTTAAGTTTAGTCTCACTTATTTTGTACATGATTACACAGATTCACAGATGGGAAATATATTCAAGGTCATACAAGAAAAGACTATTTAATGGTAAAAGTAGGACTATAAACCAAGTTGTTTTTATTCCAAATCAAAACATGTGCCACAGCACTACACTGCCTTGTTTCATAATTTCTTGATAAATATAAATTTATATGTACTAAGTGAAAATGTCAAGTCATACATTTAGAAATTTCAAAGACACTGAAAACATGCTAAAACTAAAGACTCATAATTTGCTTGAGGTAGTGACATTGCTCAGTTTTAAAATATCACACATAAACCAGTCCTCTAATGAACTTCATCTTATTGCCTTCATTCCTTTAAAAAAAAAATTGTCACCTGTCATTGAATATGCAAAATAAAATGCATCGACAGGAATTAATAGGCCATAGAACTTGGTGAATTCTCCTGGAGAATACTTTTATGGTGAAAGCTTGGCAACCGTTCCTGTGATTAACCATAATGGTACACAAACCATCAGGTCCTGATAAACAGGCCTATTCCTTCTTTCTGGAATATTCCCCTCCTCTTTTTTCTTCAAAAACAACCACTCTACCCTCTCTGTATTCTTCCCTGTGGTAGTCCCACCTCCACTTCTCCATCCAAATCCTACTTTCCCCCAAGAAGCTATCTCAGACCACCAAAGGAGGAAGCGATTTTGTTCTCCTTTGAATTTCAACATACTTGATACATCCAGCACTTAACACTGATCATACAGTGTAATATCAGCATATATTCCCCAGACTTTAAACATTCCAAAATGATTGAGTTGTATATTCTTAGAAGACAGGTGTGGGCTAGGGAGTCAATAAATATTCCTTGCCAATAGACTGAATACACAATAAATGGCTAAGTATCAATACATCAGAAGCTAGGATACTTTAAAAATTCAATCAATCAGTGGATTATTGGTTAACACACATACTAAAAGTGAGCTTTCCCTAGGAAGAAGGGACACTTCCAGCCTGCCCACCTTTCCTGTTAGAGAAAAGTGAGAATAAAAAAGGAATTTTTAAAAGTCAAAGAGAAGATTTTCAATGTAGTGTAATCTGAAGGTTTACTTGGTTAAAAATGTCTTCCTTTGGCTGACCAGGGATCAAAATTCCCATCTTTACCTGAGAGAAGCAAGAGGGATAGAAGTAAACACTACTGACCACTCATCCCATGCCCAGTGACTAACATATATTTTCCCACTAAAATTTGCGACAATCCTGTGAGACATTGTTATTCCCATTTTCCCCCCTACAAAGTTTGCCCTGAATGCTCAGGAACCAGGATTACAGAGAGAACGTGGTCAAGATGTGACGTTTCATGCAGGTAATATTTCCTCTGCTCTGTTTTACAAAATAAATTTATGTTAAGAAATGAAATAGCTTAAGTGCTTTTATCACTCATTAGTATATATCAAATGTTATTGCTTATTAAAGAATAATTAGGGCTTAAAAATTAAATATCAAACAACATATTACATTAAAAAACTGTCTTATATTAGTAAAGAAAGATTGTGGGTTGGAATGTGTTCTAGAAATATTTTTTCTTTAAAAAAGAGCACTAATCAAAGTCAAATTTCATCTGCTTCTGTATTTGTCAAGCTAGCCATGTGGAACAATAGCAAAATTAGGGTTTCCTCCAACCTCCAAATCCTATGATTGGTTGATTTATGATGTTCTTTAATAGTGGAATGAGAGGCAAACTTTTTCTACCCAATTAAGCTTGCTGACAGAGTAGTTCCTTGTATACGTGGAATTTGCTTGCATTTGGAGCCCTACTGCCTGTCCTCTGCAAAGAGGGAAATGTTTTCAAATCTGAAGACATTTGCAGCTGTTGGGCTAGTTGACTCATCACTTCTGAGATTTTCTTCCCCCAAATAAAAATCATCTGGGGACTAATTGCTACTCATACTAATAATAGAGCTTGACACTTCTGAAGATCTTTTCATCACTGGATTTCACAAGTCTTCTGAGCCCATCTCTGAAATCCTGAGCTTCTCAACCAAAATCCAAGTAGAGGCTTGAATAACAGAGATTCTCTGTGGCAGGAGTGGGGTTAGGGTTGCACATTCCTCATTCACGTTTTCCACCTCACATCCAGGAGGCCCTATACTAGATTAGTAGAATCCTGCAGTGTGATGAGCTGCAAAGAGCACTGCATGCTGAGTTCCACGACCTGGGATGCATCTGGGCTCCATCTTAACAGAAGCAAGGCATCAGATAAGTGACTGCCTTACAGACCTCATGTAGATCTGGTAAGCATCTAGGTCTCTAGAGAATAAAGTTATAAACACTCCTTAGAAGTATTAGGCACGTTCATACAACTATAAATTATGATTAACATTTAACTGTCATTAGCCCAACATTCTCAATTTCTTCAGTTATTTAAAAAAAAAGGGCGGGGGGGAGAAGAAGAAGATGATTCAGCATATGTAACGTCACTATGAAGAACATGTTTAGAGGTCTTGCTAAATGGAACACATTTAAAATTTTTTTATAATCCAGCTATATCTACCAAAAGAGCCTGGGTTGTTTATTTTTCATTTCAATAATTGATTTTTCATTTATTTGACCCTAGTCAAGAAACCCTATATGTTGGCCAAGCCTTAGGGACAACTAGTTATGTGGCCTCAGGCAAGTTATCTAATTTTTTTTCAAATCTTTTTCGAACTGAAAAGTTGGGAAGTAGGAAAGAGATGAGGCAGAAGGAACAAACAAATGCGTCTGGGTTACCCAGGTCAGCATCAACAGCCTGAATTTTCCACCTCCAGGAGAACTCTGGCCTTCAACAAAGGGAGCTCTGCTGGTTTAGAGTTCTATATACTCACAGATGTTCACATCAACATGTGTGAGAGGATCAAGACTTGCTATTTGAAGACAGCATTTCTAAAACTGTGTTCCAAGTACAATAGCTTAATTTGGAATTCTGACTAAAAATGCCTGAGGACTTGGCAGAAGTAATAAAGGGTGGCACACAAGAAATGTATGTTGACTTCTTGATTTGCCGATACACTAAAAATTTTTATTGAACAGAACTGAGGCCCATCCTGAGAAAACATAAATTCCAAAAGTAAATTAATTAGAAGGAATCTTGGAAGAGTATGTGTACTTTCTCCATCTTTTTTTTTTTAATAAAAAAGGTAGGGTAGAGTGTTGAAATCTGTTTAACAACTATCACAGGGTTATTATAAGAATAAAATAGTAAACCAAATGTGAGAGTTTAGGGAAACTAGAATATCTTATATAATATTGGGCCAAAATATGAAATTTAAACTCTATTAGTAATAGATATCATTTTTTATAATTTTTGGAGTGTTTTCAAATAGACTTCCAATATCTAGCTTCTCAAAAGAGAGAAGTATTTTGTAATTCTTACATATGGTTTTAATAAAGCATGAAGAGAACAGTCAAAGTACAGCTGCTACTATAGCCAGGTTTTTAAATTTTTTTAAAATCAAGCCATTGCCTGCAATTGGACTTTTGAAGTACAGATATTGCTTATTTTAAGAAATATATATTTTTCCTGGAAAAACTGAATGTAAAGACAACTATTAAATGACATTTTCAGTGAAAATTTGGTGCTGTCTTACAAAGTGAAGCATCTTTTCAAAGGCTGTATCATTATTCCTAGTATTTTCTATTTCATATGTCTGGATTTGTATATGTTTGGCCTTCTTAAAGTAGAGGGAGTTCATCTTTATTATTATTTTTTTAATAGATCTTTATTGGAGTATAATTGCTTCAAAATACTGTGTTTGTTTCTGTTGTACATCAAAGTGAATCAGCCGTATGCATACATATATTCCCATATCCCCTCCCTCTTGAGCCTCCCTCCCACCATCCCTATCCCACCCCTCTAGGTCATCGCAAAGCACCAAGCTGATCTCCCTGTGCTATGCTGCTGCTTCCCACTAGCTAACTATTTTACATTCGGTAGTGTATGTATGTCGATGCTACTCTCACTTCACCCCAGCTTCCCCCTCCCACCCCGGGTCCTCAAGTCCCTTCTCTATGTCTACGTCTTTATTCCTGCCCTGCCACTAGGTTCATCAGTACCATTTTTTTTTTTTTTATATTCCATATATATGCGTTAGCATGCGGTATTTGTTTTTCTCTTTCTGACTTACTTCACTCTGTATGACAGTCTCTAGGTCCATCCACCTCACTACAAATAACTCAGTTTCATTTCTTTTTATGGCTGAGTAATATTCTATTGTATATATGCGCCACATTTTCTTTATCCATTCATCTGTTGAGAGACATTTAGGTTGGTTCCATGTCCTGGCTACTGTAAATAGTGCTGCAATGAATGTTGTGGTACCTGTCTCTTTTTGAATTATGGTTTTCTCAGGGTATATGCCCAGTAGTGGGATTGCTGGGTCATATGGTAGTCTATTTTCAGTTTTTTAAGGAACCTCCATACTGTTCTCCATAGTGGTTGCATCAATTTACATTCCCACCAGCAGTGCAGGAGGGTTCCCTTTTCACCACACCCTTTCCAGCATTTCTTGCTTCTAGATTTTTTTATAATGGCCATTCTGACTGGTGTGAGGTAATACCTCACTGTAGTTTTGATTTGCATTTCTCTAATAATTAGTGTTGTTGAGCATCTTTTCATGTGCCTCTTGGCCATCTGTATGTCTTCCTTGGAGAAATGTCTATTTAGGTCTTCTGCCCATTTTTTAATTGAATTATTTGTTCTTTTGATATTGAGCTCCATGAGCTGTTTGTATATTTTGGAAATTAATCCTTTGTCCATTGTTTCATTTGCAAATATTTTCTCCCATTCTGAGTGTTGTCTTTTCGTCTTGTTTATGGTTTCCTTTGCTGTGCAAATCTTTTAAGTTTAATTAGGTCTCATTTGTTTAGTTTTGTTTTTATTTTCATTACTCTAAGAGGTGGGTCAAAAAAGATCTTGCTGTGATTTATGTCAAAGAGTGTTTTTCCTATATTTTCCTCTGAGAGTTTTATAGTGCCTGGTCTTACATTTAGGTCTTTAATCCATTTGCAGTTTATTTTTGTGTATGGTGTTAGGGAGTGTTCTAATTTCATTCTTTTACATATAGCTGTCCAGTTTTCCAAGCACCACTTATTGAAGAGGCTGTCTTTTCTCCATTGTAATTCTTGCCTCCTTTGTCATAGATTATGTGACCATAGGTGCTTGGGTTTTCTCTGGGCTTTCTATCCTGTTCCATTGATCTATATTTCTATTTTTGTGCCAGTACTATACTGTCTTGACTTCTGCAGCTTTGTAGTATAGTTTGAAGTCAGGGAGCCTGATTCCTCCAGCTCTGTTTTTCTTTCTCAAGATTGCTTTGGCTATTTGAGGTCTTCTGTGTTTCCATACGAATTGTAAAATTTTCTGTTCTAATTCTGTGAAGAATGCCATTGGTAGTTTGACAGGGATTGCATTGAATCTGTAGATTTGGGTAGTACAGTCATTTTCACAATGTTGATTCTTCTAATCCAAGAACATGGTATATTTCTCCATCTGTTTACGTCATTTTGATTTCTTTCATCAGTGTTTTATAGTTTTCTGAATACAAGTCTTTTGCCTCCTTAGGTAGGTTTATTCCTAGGTATTTTATTCTTTTTGTTGGGATGGTAAATGGGATTGTTTCCTTAACTTCTCTTTCTGATTTTTCATTGTTAGTTTATAGGAATGCCAGAGATTTCTGTGCATTAATTTTGTATCCTCCAACCTTACCAAATTCATTGATTAATTCTAGTAGTTTTCTGGTGGCATTTTTAGGATTTTCTACATATAGTATCATGTCATCTGCAAACAGTGACAGTTTTACTGCTTCTTTTCCAATTTGGATTCATTTTAGTACTTTTTCTTCTCTGATTGCCGTGGCTAGGACTTCCAAAACTATGTTGAATAGGAGTGGCGAGAGTGGACATCCTTGTCTTGTTCCTGATCTTAGTGGAAATGCTTTCAGTTTTTCACCATTGAGTATGATGTTTGCTGTGGGTTTGTCATATATGGCCTTTATTATGTTGAGGTAGGTTCCCTCTATGCCCATTTTCTTGAGGGTTTTTATCATAAATAGGTGTTGAATTTTGTCGAAAGCTTTTTCTGCATCTATTGAGATTATCATATGGTGTTTATTCCTTAATTTGTTAATATGGTGTATCACATTGATTGATTTGCGTATATTGAAGAATCCTTGCATCTCTGGGATAAATACCACTTGATCATGGTGTATAATCCTTTTTATATGTTGTTGGATTATGTTTGCTATTTTTTGTTTAGGATTTTTGCATCTATGTTCATCAGTGATATTGGTCTATAATTTTCTTTTTTGTGATATCTTTTTCTGGTTTTGGTATCAGGGTGATGGTAGCTTTATAGAATGAATTGGGAGTGCTCCTCCCTCTGCAATTTTTTGGAAGAGTTTGAGAAGGATGGGTGTTAGCTCTTCTCTAATTGTTTGATAGAATTCACCTGTGAAGCCATCTGGTCCTGGGCTTTTGTTTGTTGGAGGATTTTAAATTATAGTTTCAATTTCATTACTTGTGATAGGTCTGTTTATATTGTCTAATTTTTCCTGGTTCAGTCTTGGAAAATTGTACCTTTCCAAGAATTTGTCCATTTCTTCATGGTTGTCCATTTTATTGTCATATAGTTGTTTGTAGTAGTCTCTTATAGTCCTTTATATTTCTATGGTGTCAGTTGTGATTTATCCTTTTTCATTCCTAATTTTATTGATTTGCGTCCTCTCCCTTTTTTTCTTGTTGAGTCTGGCTAAGGGTTTATCAATTTTGTTTATCTTCTCAAAGAACCAGCTTTTAGTTTTATTGATCTTTGTTATTGTTTTCTTCATTTCTATTTCATTTATTTCTGCTCTGATCTTTATTATCTCTTTCCTTCTACTGACTTTGGGTTTTCTTTGTTCTTCTTTCTCTAGTTGCTTTAGGTGTAAGGTTAGATTGTTTATTTGAGATTTTTCTTGTTTCTTGAGGTGGGATTGAATTGCTATAAAGTTCCCTGTTAGAACTGCTTTTGCTGTGTCCCATAGGTTTTGGGTCATCATGTTTTGTTGTCATTTATTTCTAGGTAATTTTTTATTTCTTCTTTGATTTCTTCAGTGATCTCTTGGTGATTTAGTAGCGCACTGTTTAGCCTCCATCTGTGGCTTTTACAGTTTTTTTCCTGTAATTGATTTCCAATCTCATAGCATTGTGGTCCAAAAAGATGCTTGATACAATTTCAATTTTCTTAAATTTTCTGAGGTTTGATTTGTGACCCAGGATGTGATCTATCCTGGAGAATGTTCCATGTGCACTTGAGAAGAAAGTGTATTCTGCCACTTTCGGGTGGAATGTTCTATAAATATCAATTAAATCTATCTGGTCTATTGTGTCATTTAAAGCTTGTGTTTCCTTATTTATTTTCTGTTTGGATGATTTGTCCATTGGTGTAAGTGAGGTGTTAAAGTCCCATACTATTATTGTATTACTGTCGATTTCCCCTTTCATTGTTGTTAGCATTTGCCTTATGTATTGAGGTGCTCTTATGTTGGGTGCATAAACATTTATAATTGTTATATCTTGTTGGGTTGATCCCTTGATCATTATGTAGTGTCCTTCCTTATCTCTTGTAACAGTCTTTATTTTAAAGTCTATTTTATCTGATACAAGTATTGCTACTCCAGCTTTTTTTTGATTTCCATTTGCATGGAATATCTTTTTCCATACCTCACTTTCAGTCTGTATGTCTCCCTAGGTCTGAAGTGGGTCTCTTGTAGATAGCATGTATATGGGTCTTGTTTTTGTATCCATTCAGCCAGTCTGTGTCTTTTGGTTGGGTCATTTAATCTATTTACATTCAAGGTTATTATCAACATGTATGTTCCTATTACCATTTTCTTAATTGTTTTGGGTTTGTTTCTGTGGGTCTTTTTCTCCTCTGTGTTTCCCACCTAGAGAAGTTTCTTTAGCATTTGTTGTAAAGCTGGTTTGGTGGTGCTGAATTCTCTTGGCTTTTGCTTGTCTGAAAAGCTTTTGATTTCTCCATCGATTCTGAATAAGATCCTTACTGGGTAGAGTAATCTTGGTTGTAGGCTTTTCTCTTTCATCACTTTAAGTATATCCTGCCACTCCCTTCTGGCCTGCAGAGTTTCTGCTGAAAAATCAGCTGATAACCTTATGGGGATTCCTTTCTATGGTATTTTGTGTTTTTCCCTTGCTGCTTTTAATATTTTTTCTTTCAATTTAATTTTTGTTAGTTTGACTAATATGTGTCTTGGTGTGTTTCTCCTAGGGTTTATCCTGTATGGGATTCTCTGTGCTTCCTGGACTTGGGTGACTATTTCCTTTCCCATGTTAGGGAAGTTTTCCACTGTAATCTCTTCAAATATTTTCTCAGACTCTTTCTTTTTCTCTTCTTCTTCTGGGACCCCTATAACTTGAATGTTGGTGTGTTTAGTGTTGTCCCAGAGGTCTCTGAGATTGTCTTCAATTCTTTTCGTTCTTTTTTCTTTATTCTGCTCCTCGGCAGTTATTTGCACCATTTTGTCTTCCAGCTCACTTATTTATTCTTCTGCCTCAGTTATTCTGTTATTGATTGCTTCTAGTGTATTTTTCATATCAGTTATTGTGTTGTTCATCTCTGTTTGTTTGTTCTTTAGTTCTTCTAGATCTTTGTTAAACATTTCTTGTATTTTCTCAATCCGTGCCTCCATTCTATTACCTAGATTCTGGATCATCTTTACTATCATTACTCTGAATTCTTTTTCAGGTAGACTGCCTGTTTCCTCTTCATTTATTTGGTCTTGTAGGTTTTTACCTTGCTCCTTCATCTGTGACATATTTTTTTGCTGTCTCTCTTCCTTTTTTTTTTTTTTTTTACGAGTGGGATTATGTTCCTATCTTACTCATTGTTTGGCCTGTGGCTTCCAGCACTGGAGTTTGTAGGTTGTTGGGTAGAGCTGGGTCTTGATGCTGAGATGAGGACCTCCAGGAGACCTCACTCTGTTGAATATTCCCTGGGGTCTGAGGTTCTCCGGTCCTGGAGGGCCCATCCCGCCCACCTCTCCTGATCTCCCCAGCCTCCCTCCTATGCCCCCAGGACCCACGTAGCCTGGAGTGGGCTTTGGAGGGCAGGGGATTGGCCTGGGAGCTCAGCAGGTTCCCGATGCCCGAGTGGGTGGGGCAAATGCCTTCCACTCTCCCCCCGCCTGCCTCTCCTGTTCTCTCCTGGCGTCCCTCCTACACCTCAGGACCAACCCGGCCCAGAGGGGACCTCTGAGGGCGTAGGACCTGGCTTGAGAGCCAGGCAGACTTCCCGGCGATTGGGCAGGGGAAACGCTGGGCGCACTCCCACTCCCCTCTGATCCAAGCCCCCCAAGGGTCCCTCCAGGTATGGGAACCCCTCCCCCCTCTCAGCCACCCCTCAGGGGCGCTGGTCCTTTCGGCCTCCACCTCTCCTCCCTCCTCAGTCCTCCCCACATCCTACTGGTTCACTTGGGGTTTCCTCCTGTCCCCTTGGGTGTTGGGGTCCCCCACTAGCGTCTGGCAGGTGCCCTAGTTGTGGGGAGACACAAACTCCGTTTCTTTTCACACCACCATCTTGACTCTGCCCCTCATCTTTATTATTAATAATCACAATTTTTATTGCATGGAATGGTTATTAAATGCATAGTGTTTCCCAGGAAGGCTTCATTTTAGGTGCTGGATATTCAAAAATGAATAAAACCCAGTACTGGTTCTTAAGTAGTTGACCAGTTAGTTGAGTGAAGTGGTATAGAAGCAAACATATTTATTGAAGTGTCATATAAACACACTAAGGCTTTATAGGTCACAGTAATATCCCAACAATCAGTAATATTTTCTACTTGGATGGGGTAGAGGTATCCGAAATGCTGCTTGAAAAAAACTGGTCCTTAAACCTAATAGGTTTCACTGATGATGGGAAAGGCAAAGCCAGGGATGTTGGGTGAGGGGAAAAAAGTGACCCCAACAGAAGGAAAAATCTGAGCAAATTGGTAGAGTCATGAAATAGCATAAAGATTTCTCATATCTGCAAGTTTCAGTGAGACTGAAACACTGGCCATAATAAGTGAGAAGGAAAGTAAACCGTTTCTTTTGATTTGATCTGAGAATTATTCATAGATCTGGAAGGAAATTCCTGAGTAAGGCTAACTATGTGGAGGTGGATTGGTATTAGAATGTGGGGATTCTGGGAAAGACAGGACAGTGCAGCCATGGCAGCCCTTTAGGGCTACAACAGAGGTAACCTGACATATTGATGAAGAACCAGGGCTGCGTGTGCTGAGATGCCACCCAGGAAACCAACTTGGAAACGAGAAAACACCAGAAAGGACAAAAATTGAGCATGTCTCTTCCTTCTTCCCAGGTATCCTTCTCCCCGCATCCTCCCATCCACACACATATTCCACCCTGGGTGATTCTCCTTTTTATCTAAAAGCTTAGGTATTCCGGGGTTGTGTGTGTGTGTGTTTAATGAAGAATGGCAACCGGGAAGGAGAAAATAAAGCTTTTTTTTGAAGGGTGCCTCTTTCTAGTTTAAGAAGAACACCTGCTTTGAATATATTCTAGCAGGTTTAGAAGAGAATCCAAGACTGAAAATATGGAAAGGCAAAATTATAAATCTACAAACACCCTGGTTCGTTAGCCACTGATTACAGAGCAAATTTAAATGAAAGCAGTCTCTGGATTGCCTAGGGATTCATCCTCAGCACCAATCAACGTATTCATTCTCTCTCTCTCTTCCCCAATCTCTCTGTCTCTCTTTCTCTTTGTCTCTGTCTCCTTCCTCCCTCCTTCTCTCCTTCTCTCCTCCTTTTCTCCTGCTGGAAGTCGTCTGATTCAGAGCAACAGATGCAGTGCAGAACAGCGATAGATACAAAACGTCAACGAGCTTAAGAAAACCTCGTCAGCGCTGGCCACCATTCACGTTAGTCACCACATTAGCTGGCCCGTCTTATTGTCCACATGTTTAGATGGACAAACTGGACTTTGGATTGTGGCATCACTGACGTGCAGTTGCTTTTCCCCAGCTCCCTAAGGAAAGAGATCACTTAAAATAACCAGATTCCTCGGGCCACTACCACACGGACTGAGTGAGCCTCATCCTTGTCAATTCCAACACAGACTCAAGGGCACTAATTTAAACATACCTGCTCCAGGTATGTATCAATAATATATTTTTCAGACCACTTCCCTGTGTTTCTACTGATACCTAGTCTACTTCTTAATTATTACAGAATAGCCTTTTAACTATTTAGGGTTTATCTCAGAGGTCTCTAGAATTTTCTTTTTCTAGAGCTGAATCTTTGTCTTTACCACCCCAGTTTTCTTATAATATCAAGTCACTTTCATTCAGTTCCATGTTCTCTCTCTATGTCTCTCTCTGTGTCCCTTTCTCTCTTCTCCCTCTCCCTCTCCCTCTCCCTCTCTTTCTCTTTCTCTCTCTCTCCGCCCTTCCGCCACCCACCCGCATACACACCACTTGTACTAAGCCCTCTGGAAAGTGTAAAAGAAGTTTATAATCACCTCAGGCTGATTAATTGAGCTATTAGTGTTGAGACAGATATAGTTATTCTTTTTCTCCTTCTTCCTTATCAAGAGAACCCCAGTTTTGTTTGAAACATCTAACAATCCAACTTGAAAGCTATCTTTCCCGGCTTCTTCTCTTGCCACTATAAGTGGCCATATAACAACTCTGGCCAGTGAGACCCATGAAGAAGTCAGCTGAGGATTTCTGAGAAATTCGCTTTCCTGATACAGGCTCTAACCCTTCCTCATATTTTCTTACATCCTGCCTGAAATACCAAAGTGATATCCAAGCATTAGCTGGATGTTATGTTCAGAATGGATTTAGAAACTGTTCTTTCAAAATTCATATAAACAAGCCATGTTTCTCATAGCATGTGGAACTGTTCCAATTTGGGGTACTTTATTTAAAATGTAAAACTATAGACCTGAATTTCAGGTACTATAATGTAAACATTTGAATACCTGTACTAAAGTTTCTCCGATCTCTGTAGGTGGAAGGAAAAGGATGCGATCCCATTTCCAGGTGCAAAATATAATCAATCATGCCACCAACACAAGGAGAGATCCCCTACGCCCACTGTTAAATCCTCTCAGTTCTCTAATTTAATCTCAAAAGACAATAATTGGCAAAAGATGATATATTTTCAAAAGATGCTTCAACTGCAAAGATGAAAAGTAGGCAGAGAGAGCTTGATGACCACAATAACTTATGCTCCCTTCTGAGAAATGGCTGCCCAGCCAGGGACAACATTTCTCAGCCTTCCATTGCATCTAGGAGGAGCTATGTGACTATTCCTCACCATTTAAATATAAGCCAGTCATGTGTACCTCTTCTGGGCTGAAGAGGTATGTGTAATTCTTCATGATCTCTTTTTGTCTGTTAGCTTACTCTAGAGGCAGGAGGAGCCGCAAGAAGGATCCATGAATCATCACGCGGAAGGCCACCTGCCAACCAGGAACAACCACATAGATCTTTGCGTGAGTAAGAAATACAGTTTCATTGTACTAAGCTACCAAGACTTTTGGATGTATTTGTTGCCGAAGCTAGTGTTACTCTAATTAATATAAAGGGCAAAAATTAAAATCTCACATTTTACTGAGCTAAACCTGAGATAACCGAAAAAGTATTAAAGTGATTGAGCTGACCTAGAAATAATTACGTTTTCTGCCGTTAGGCAAAAATGGGACAGTAAAATAGAAATTAAATTAATTTATAGGGAAATGAAGAAAGTTGCAATTTTGTTCTCCCTTGAGTTTGCGACTTGTAAAACTCATACCTGCCAGGTACTAAACATATTTTATTTTTGCTGTTTCCAGTTAGGCTGGGAATAGTCTTGGTGTTCTGCAAAGAATTTCCTCATTTATTTCTGTAAGAAAGTGAAATAAATACCATGCTCTTCATGGCTATTCAGTGAAGTAGAAGCTACTGCAATATTCAATTTTTTTCCAAATAGGTTATTTCAAGGTGATTGTGACTTGGGTTCAGAAGTCAACTATCTTCCTTTAAAAGTTAAGTTTGGTAGAAACTATGAATGCCATCATTTTTTCCCTCTAAAATTAGAGAGCTTCTATTCTTCTGTGCCCAGGAACCCTCTATAAGTTTAAAGTAAAACTTTTGGCTTGAGGTGTCATTTTGTTCCAGGTTTTTAAAAAGATGTCAGTATTATTCCAGACAATATAAAGAACAGCTTCTGGTTTAGAGAGGCGCTCTTGTGACCTAGTTGGGTTATCTGATAAAGTTTTCCATGGCTCAGCGGGAAGCGCCATGTGCTTTTCAGTCTAGCTGATTCCAACAAGACAACAGACAAAACTGAAACAAATGAAGAAAAGCCTCTTTTCTAAATTAGTGAGACACCATTTTACTTAGTAGTTGCATAAATTTTAAGGGTTAGAGCTTTAATTCAGTGTCCATTTAATCTTTTATAGAATCTTTCCAGAAAGAAACAGCTTTAGACAACCTTGATTGTGATTATGGGCTGAGTATGAGGTGAAATGGCAGATGGGATTATTTTCCCTTTTTCATTCTCAAAAGTTTATCTCCAGCTTTCTCTTTGTATCTATTTGACTATGGTGTAGTTATAAATCCATTGTTTCCCAGGTAACATTCTGTTGCAAAAGTAGGATAATTTTTTCCATAGAAGAGCCAGATATAAAATGAGAAAACTTTTCCTTCTTTTGGAAGATAAATCAGCTTAGACTAAATGATCACACTTTAGGATTTTCCCAGAATCACCAAAACTGTATGCTAAGGGAGAATGGATGTTGGGAAGTACCTCACTTTGCCTTAAAAACAGAACCCCAGCTCTGTTGGGGGTGGCAATGAGTTCAGCTAAGAACACAATTATTCCAGAGTCCCCCCACCCCCAGGAGGGGTGGCATTTTTTACAGTTACAACCCAGAAGACATAAGTCAAAGTCTCTTCTGGGAAAGCTCTTGGAGAAAGCTGATCCAGCTGGCACTTGCCTTTTGCCTTTTGCCCTTTGCACTTTCTGTCCTCCTGCCTAGAATGTAGTCAGGATGCAGGAGGTGAGGGAGCCATTCTGAGACGACAAGGCAACAAATCAGAGGATAAAGGCCACATACTAAGGATGGCCAAGTGGAAGGAAAAATGAGCTTAGAGCCCTGAGGACTGTGGGTCTGCCAGGACTGTGAAATCCTAACTTAATGTCACTTGACCTTAATGTCACTTGTTTCAACTTAATGTCACTTGAGTAAAACAAAACCTCTATTTGGTTAACCTAGTGAAAGTTGGATTATCTCTTATGGGCTGTCAAACCTATACCAAGTTGATCTAATTAGGTGGCAAGGAATACACTAAAAAAAAATTTATAAGAACAGTTTCTAAACAAGTATTTCAGAAGCATTCATTTACTTTGGCACTTATTTAAGGGATACATTCGTAAATCATTCTTATACATTCCTTAAAATGACTCCTCCAAGGAATTCTGCTTGGCAATAACATATGCAACTCTCATAGAAGGGTCAATATGGATGCATTTCACCCCTCCATTTATTTATTCAGCAAACATTTATTGAGGGCACAGTAACCCCTGTGCTGTGGGCAGGGATGCAAAAATGAAAAACAAGTGCCTGACTACAAAAGGCTCAGTTTGCTTGAAAGTAACAGGACAAAATCTCTTTTGAAACATTCTATTTTCCAGTCCTTTGCTTCCTATGGGTTATTTCACGTACATTAGCTCTCCAAGAGATGGATAAGCCTAGCACCACAATCAACATTAACAAAATAAAAGAATTTGAACCACCAACATGGTACCCAGTGCTAAATGTTCAGAATACTATTTCATAATTTGAAATTTTAGTTAACTATCATACCAGTATGTTCATTACAGTTGTGAGAAATAATTGAAGAAAATTTCTCATTCTGTCCACTACAAAACTTGTTTTTCAAAAATCAGAATACTGCTAGAAGCAGATATTTAATGCTATTCCACTTTGTTCTCTGTCATTCTTATGATAAAAAAATTATTGTACATCAGGCATTTATACCAGTACTAAAGGACAATTATTCACTGTGGTATGGTCAGCAAAATACCGGTGACTGTCAAGAAAACCCCTTTCTACTCACTTCTTCCTTTGTGTCACCATCAGCCCATCATTTAACTTCTTTCTACCTCTGTTTCCTTAGGAGTTACATGATGAGGTGGAATTAAACTATTGTGTTGTTTCGTAGACCTAAGCTTCTCTTATTTCCCTCCTCTATTCTCAGTGGGATGCATTAGTAGACAAGTTTCCTGGCTAAGAGCAGCACATTAAGATTATTTTTAAAAGATGCATGGCTTCACTTCTGTTTCTGTTGCCCTGGGAATTATATATCTTAGCCCATATCCCATACAAAACCACAGTTCTCTATATAATTAAACAATATAATATCATATTAATAATACCATATCACTTTACTCAGGATCAGAATATAGGACTGGTTTTATTATTTCCGGGTTTTAAGGACCTAACTTGTATTGCGCGCATTTGAGGTAATTGAATGAAAATTAGACGTAGAGTACATTGTTTTTAATTTGTTGTTCAAAAGTATCCCCCAGATATCCAGGCGTGAGTCTAAGAAAGCTTATTTAAAAGCACAGTGATCCTCTTGCCTCATTCTGAGAAATTGCTTTCAAAGTCTAAAAAAAGATTCATTATACGCAAAATCTGAATGCTGAAATTCAAATCTTCTTAGTATAGACAGTAGAAGTAATTAACACATTTGACAGTTATCTGCAAACCACCACAAAGAGGTACCTGCTTCTGTTACTACTTTCATGAAAATATCTGAAAGTGAAATACATTAAACACAACCTGTTTAACCCACCGCATTCTGAATTTGATACACAGGATTATAAATGCTATCATCTTGCTTACAATAAGATGTTCAAGGGACACGAACACCCTTTACAAATCCTTTAGTTATCATCCTGCAAACCAACTCACACCTGCAAGTGTTCCTCTATTACAAATACACATATTCCCCTATACTTACCACAATGAGTTAAAGGTAGACAAAAGCTCCGTGGTAGCCTTTGAGTCATTAATTTGCTTTACCATTCCCTTCATTTGAGGTGTCATGGCACAGTCCTTTACAGACAGCCAGTCATTCTGTTAGGTTTACTGCAAACCCCGAAAGAGGTATCTTGTACTTGCTGGAAGATTTAGCTTTTATGCTTCTGGTCATTCTCCCCACAAAAAGAACGAGACCAGTTTCTGAACTATTCTTAACTGTCCTTCCAAAACATTTGAAAAGAGAAAGACAAGACTTCTTGATTTCCATGCAAACTCCCAGCCTGCCCGCCTGCCTGCTGCTGCCAATACTCCTTACTCTTGCTGGTGATGACATTCAGCAAGCTCCCCAGCTCCGATGCTTCGTTATGTAAGGCTGTCTAGGTCAAGTGTAGGAGACACACTGCTGGCCTGTGAAAACTCATGGAACTCTTCCTTCAGATTAACACTTCAGGGGCTATGGAAGCTGGAGGAAGCTGAGCTTTTACTACATCTTTCGGGGGTAAATATTTTTTGCATGAATCAGTGGTTTATGTGCTATAGTCTTGGCAGATGCCTGTCAGCCATGCTGAGAGGTGTAGAGAGAAATTACTAAGAGATTTCAGTTCTGTCAGCATGCTTGAATAAGCATAGGATGTCTTCTAGCAATCCTAGCTTTAAGACACTTAAAGAGTAAATGAATCGTAAATTAGAGTTTGCTTATCAAGCATCATCTCTAACTATCGAGGAATGCATGTTGGATTTGATTGTTTAAACTGAATGCAATCCATTTGCTCAGAGGCATTGAAGGAGAGCATTATTAGATGGGGCTATTAGCTGTAAGAGATTTACTGCAGTTCTTGGCTGTTACATTGCCCTTGTCTGATTGCAAATTTGCTTCCCTTGTAAATGAGCTTTATGTTTTCCTGTATTTGTCTTCTGTTGTGATTGTTTGTGATAGTATGAGAATGGAACCTGCATAACCTGGCAGTTATGTGACTTCAACAAATAATAAATCCTGCCTACTTATTCCAAGGTGAATACTGCAGTAGGAGCGCCATTTGATACAAGCCTGACTAGTGTTGGGTTAACTGCATTCGTTCACACTGCTGTGTATGGGGTGCTTGGAAGCATTATCCCAGGTTTAGCATGAACACTTATTTATTCTCTGAGCAAAAGTAGAACGAATATCATGCTGATTCTGTTTTAGACTCTCACACTGTGTCCTGGTACGGGAATTAGTTAAAATGGGAGACTCTTATTGAATGCTGCAGAAAAGCCTGGTAAGATTGTGGCAGCAGTGTGATATTGGGGAAAAAATTTTTGATAAAATTTAACCAGAGATTATGAGACAACAAATGGCACCTGATTTAAAGGATAGGTGGTTATTTTAAAAGTTGAAGATAGATACAGCACATTTGAGAGGGTTTGGCTTCCTGCGTGCCCTTGGCAAGCAAAGTTCAGTGCCTTGGACAGGATGTCGTGATTAGGAAAATACAGGCTGTGTAAACTGCCTTCATGATTTTAAAGAGATAAAGAGGATGCTGACTACTCAGTCATTGGGTGTTTCTAAGTGAAGACCGGCATGAGGCAGGTTAATTGGAGCACACTAACCAGGTACACAGGTAGTTTTTAAGTATCTGAAATTTGTTGCATTCTTTTAATTAAATGAATGGAATGAAAATGAGTGTTACTAAAATGAATTTCTTTGAGAGTACTTTTCATTCTATTAATCAAGATTAACAGAGGCACTTTGATTATTTATGATGGGAATATACTGCTTACCATCTTATGCTATATTTAATTGATTAAACATGTACATGTTTTTCTAAATAATTTAAAGAGACAGTTATGGTCCCTCAGGGCCTGACTGTGTATTATTGATGTTCAATAGGCATTTTCCCCATAGACTTAGCTTGGCATAAGGGCCCCATCAGACCGGGTTTTACTTAGCTTGGCATTGAGAATACTCCTCATAAACGTAATGTTAACAATAATGTATACATATTTAGTTGTACTTACAGTCTTTTACTTTATATATCTTTAGGATAACACTGTCAGTACTCAAATTGTTTATAAATGATTTTCGTTTAATACTATTTCTATTGGCTATTGTTAAAAGGAATTCTTTCTGGTAATGTAGCTTAAAAGTTATATTCATTTCTTCATTTCTAAAGTAAGGTATTTGAGTTAAGTGAGGTCTAAAGTTAGTTTTGGTTCGGCCATCAGTAGGATATATTCTTCTAAATGTGAATTAGCCCTATTAATTAATCTATGCTAAAGTGAGATTACATCTTTTGGTGAGGTTATGTTTTTTGAATACCTACAATACTAGGCCAATTGAGTACCTACCAAATACTAGGCCAGTGGTACCTCAAAGTGTTAGCTCCTGAACAATAGCAGCAGCAGCATCACCTGGGAACTTGTTAGGAATGCAGATCCTCAGGCCTTGTTCCAGATTTCCTGAGTCAGAACCTCTGGGTTTGGGGTGGGGCAATTTGTCTTTTAACAAGCCTTGCAGGTGACTGTGAAGCTGCTAAAGGCTGAGAACCGCTATGCTGGGCAGGACTTTGGTTAAATCTCATAAAAAATAGTTCTTACTATAATATATTTCGAATAGGTCCTTTTTATATTATTGAATATATTTCAAAGATATGTTACATAATTAAATTTTCTATTTCCCTGGTGGCCCAGATTTCCCAGTATAAGCAGTACTCTGTTTTAAAGATTTATGCATTTACTTAGTACATCTTCAACCTAAATTTGTTCATAAGAAGCTTTATTTTCTAACAGTTCCATTTTTAGCTTTCAGAAGTTACATAGTGTGATGGGAAAAACACTAGAGGGCTTATCTCTTCTGCTGGCTTGCTGTGTGACTTGGTCTATGTCACTGACCCACTCTGATGTTCAGTTTTTTATTTGTAAAATGATAGGTTGGCATAGTCAGGGCTTCTCAGCTCAGCACAACTGACATTTTGCTGTGGGGTGTGTCCTGTACATCACATAATGTGGGGCAGCATCCCTGGCCTCTACCCAAAAGGTGCCAGTAACACCCCCCAGTTATGACAATCAAAAATATTTTCAGACATGAACACGTCTCTCCTAAGGGCAAAATTGGCCCCCCTACCTCCTCACGTCCTAATCATCCCCTCCTCATGTTTGAGAACCATTGTTAACTCCTCTACATAAAGTTCTATTATACTAAATAATAAAACAATGTATAATTTCTCCTTTTGGAAGCAGGCAGGTTAAAAATTCCAAATGAATAAATAGATATATGTCTTACTTGTATAACTCAGCTATAAGCTCTTTGTCCCCTTGAAGAGTTAGGCATAACTGTCTCAAATTCCTACCAGTACCATAGTCTGTGGAGGTCCCAAACCCTTCTACAATTTCTCAGGGACTTAAAATCTTGCATCCTCCTCTATGTCCTGGAGTCCTAGCTCCATGTATACTCATCACTCTAAAAAAGTGACCCAGATTCCATCTGTCACTAGTTTCTACCAAGGATTTATGCATACCAATCATCTTTTGAGTTAAATAGATTTCACTGAGGATTTGGGCTGCTCTTCCCCTTATTCTCTTTCCTTTCTCTACCATCTCTGCTCCCCACCCCCTCCCTGCAAGATATTCTGAGAACTGCAAATTCTTTTCCTTCTAGTGTGCCTGGTAGTCCAGCTTTCCACAGCTCTTATATCTGGATGTAAATGCCCAAACCCATCAAAGAATTTAGAAGATTAAGGCCCTTCAGTTTAGGACTTTCTCCCCTTCATGGAAGGCAGTTGAGTTCATGTTCTATAATCACAAGATCATAAAGTCATGGGGCTGGAACAGGTATCGAACTTAAGTTCATTTACATGTCTTTAGAAGTCATACTGAATGATCGCTCTTGGCCCATAAAATTATACATTTGCATGCTAGAGTTTCAGAATTTTAAATTATATCTGCCCATGAATTGTTACCTCAAACTGTTCAGCAATTTAGTCCAAGCATTTTCTGGAGCTGATATGCGTGGTGGAAATAGATAAGCCACACACACACACACACACACACACACACACACACATTTCCCCCCCAAGAGTTAGAAATTCTTTTTAAAACGTATTGTACTAAAAATTCAAATTGTGTTATTCTAAGATATCTGTGAATTAAGGGACTTAATCTAAAACGTAGATATAAAAATGTACCAGGTAACTATATTTTGATTAATCAAAATAAAAATATCTTATGTTTGAATGATTGTATCTGTATTTCCAAGTAATTTTATAGACATGGTCCTTTCTCAGACCCACAGCCACCCTATAAGATTGGTCCCATTAGTGTTTTCACTTTACAGAGAAGAAAGTAAAAGCTCAGTATCTCCAGATGTCAAATCTACTTCTCTTTCTACGATTCTACAAGGCAAGACTCCCTAGTATATGTAGTTTCAACATATTGGTGAGTATAATTTCTAAGTGTTTTCTGATAAAGACCTATTTCAAGGGTCTTCCTGCTCCAAAGCACTCAGTATAAGGACTGAGAAGTACTACCAATTTTTTGTTTTGGTTTCTAGGATTAATACATTTTCCCCAATTTATCATACATTTATTTGTATAATATGCTTAATTGATTGTTCTTCATATGTATTACTAAAGTGCTTATGGAATGATTTCAACACACCATTTATTATACTTGTCATAGTCACCTGCATTATGTCACTTAATGCTACCTAGTTCCTTTGTATTTTGGACTTTACATAACTCTATTCACTCAGGTCAATTAAATAGCAACTTGCCAATGAGATCTAGAAGGAAAAATCAAATTCCAAAAGGAAGAAGTGGTTCACTTATTGCTGCAATACATTTGGAACTCTTTGCAACTCTCAATCATTCATGCTGCTTTCTTTATTTGCCTTGAGCAAAAATCTTTTGGGTTTGATACACAGAGTTTCTCAGATTTACAACATGAAAAATTATTCCCAACATCAAATATAAATTCTTCTTTTAAATGACTCGTTTCCCAACACCAGGATCACACAGTCACTTCCAGCTTTATTTGATCTTAAAGTAAATACCTGAGAAGAACTTAGAAGATCTTTTATTCCATTTTGGAATATTAATTCAGGGGAAAATTATACAATAATAGAGAATAATTTAAATATATATTAAATACAATGAATTTCAAATGAACTGGTAGTATATGTGAATTCTATTTTTTCTGAAGCTGTGACTCAGCTCAATATTAGTGTCTTCTGTTGAGAGTGGAAGTTCTCAAGCTACACCCTACCCCAGTAGAGTTAGGGGTATAAATGTCTTGTCAGACAATCCCCTTCCTTATCACTGGTTGGCTCTGTGACCATGGACAATTTATTTAACCTCTCTGAAAATCCCTTTAGCTGCCAGGTGGGAACGGTACTATCCCCTTGTCAGAATTCAAAAGAGATAATGTATGTCAAGTGGTTTATTGCAGTGTTTTTCACATATTAAACGTGTTCAGAAAATAATCGTTTATAATAATATTTGGCATCAGACAGTCCCAAACATATCAAGCTGTCCCAGGGTGTCCTCCTAGTATAATATCTTCTGAGCAAAGAGGACATTTATATCAATATCAGGATCTGGGACTCAAAAGATGCTAGATTCAAGGACAAATGTTCAAAGAACTGAGGCATCAGGAACTGGAGATTAGGTGGGACAAGGATAACCAAGGATGGACGGTTACCTGGGCTCTCTCACCCTGCCCCTAAAGATAGTTTTAAAAATGCAATATCTCAAGATAACTAGCCAACCCTATGTCTAGTATTTTTACTTGGTTTTTCTAATATGTCAGCCCCTATTCTTTCAAAATTATATTATCAGGGTAATAATCATTATATTACATATAATCATATATTATCATAATATATTGAATAATATAATACAATCATTGTATTATATATAATTACATATAATTTAATTATATAATAATTACATAATTATATAATTATATTATCAAGATTATAATCCTTTGAGAGATTTGAAAAGCCTAGGAAGTGTAGAAATTTTTCTTCAGAGTAGAAGGAACAACTATGGGGAGAAAGTACCTATGACTGGAAAAGAAACTTAAAATTCCACTGATTTACTTAATTTATTTTGAGAAATGGTTTGGAACTAAAGATAAAGCCAAACAAAATTTCTACCAAGCTAAGTTAAATTCTTTGACAATTGAGAGCATAAATTAAATAATTCCTCAGATTTTTTTCTAATTCTAATATTCAGTGTAAATGAGATTAACTCTGGAATATGAGCATCCAAATATCAACCAAATCTAAGATGATTAGATTTAATAGACCCATTTCATATATCTATTAATAATTAAAGAAAAATAAGTGACTCAATACTGCCATTTTAATCATTTATCCTACAATGCATCACTAATCACATATGTCTCATGATCTGGAATTTGTCTGATAAATATGCTGATTTGTGAAAAATTAATCCTTCTTGTTTTTTAAAATGAAATTATGGTTTTCTGATAAAGTGACATTATATTTTATGTCCAAAAAGTGAAGTAGTGAAATAGGATATCTGAAAGAGTTGTCAGTGTTTCGTTGGGATTGTCTCATTTGGGGATACAAGGAAAATAGAAGAGGTATCAATCTTCTGTATGAAATTTTCTAAAGAATATTACTGTGATTATATAATACTGGGATAAGGGAAATGTGCAGTTTCTAGTAAAAGCATTAGAGAAAACTTTATATTAGCACGATCAGGACATCAGAAGGAAAAGAAATGTTTTGGTCTCCGGATTTTCTAACCATTGTCCTCCTGACAATTAGTCAGCCCTCTCATACCCACATCCACCTTGTCTTAAGTGGTTTTAGTAGCAAATAAGCCAATTATAAGGACTACTAGTATTGTCAGTGTTCTGACAGGAAAGAGATGGCTCCCTCAAACTGGTGGAAAGAAAAAACAAAACACTTTGTTTTAGCGTTTCAGCATCATACTCTCCTGGTTTCCTTGTGAACATGGTTCCATCTTTCCTTCTGTAGCAGGTGTGCTGGGCGCTATGTGATCTGGCATCTACCCACCTACCCAAACTCTAACCATTTCCACAGTCCCAACCTAAAATCTGTCTGTACACAATATTTCCTCTTCTTGGAACACATTTTCTCTTTCTCCTCCACACATCTTTGTGTTTCTCCTAGTAAAGTCCTATAGGAAACTCTCAGGCAAAGTCAAGACTTGGCCTAGATTTCACTTCCTGGTTAACAAAGTAAGAAGTTTGATAATTCCTAATGAGGGCAAAGGTGTGGGAAACAGGTCTTTTACGCTGCTGCTGGAGTATAAAATGTTGCCATGCCTTTGGAGGAAAATCTAGTTATATCCACCAAAGTTAAAAGGCACATTCCCTTCCACTCAGCAGAGCCATTTCTTGAGACTGTATCTATAGAAAAATGGGTACGAGTGGGAAAACCATTTGTAAAGTGATGTTTGCAACAGCACTGCTTAAAGTAGTAACAAAACAAAACAAAAACTTAGCTTCCTCATCTATAAAATAATGATAATAATAATAGTACCTATTTCATGAGATTGTTGTGAGGTTTCAAGGTCCTGGCATATATTCATTATTATTCCTCTTAAATCATTATCAGAATTGATTTGAAAATACTAACGTCTAAGTACCTACCATATACTAGGCGCTGTGCTAAGGGTTAGGGTATTAAACAGAATCTCTTATCCTGAAGATTTTATTCATTTCCGTAAAATAGTTTAATTTCATTTGTTTTTTATGCAAAGAGAAAGAAGTGTTTTTTAGAGATAAGACGGGACACATTGTTATTTCCCCGCTTCCCACCAGCCCTTCACATCTGTGGAACTTGCAAGTCATCCTTGTTGTGCATGCAAAGGAATGGAAGTTTTAATCAGGAGCATGTGAATGAAGGGACTATATACAGAGTAGGTTCAAGGGACCAAAACAAGATGATGAGGCCCAGGGACATGCACCAGTGGGGAGGACTAAATATGCAAATGGAGAGAGCAGCATTTCCAGAGCCCAGCAAGAGCTGGAGCCCTGGCAGCAGCTGTAGAATGCAAAGTCCAGAGAAGGGAATGGTGAGAGTGGTGAAATGTCAGGTAGAAGTCAAACAAGGGGCGAGTCTCCGGAAAGCCCCTCAATCCCCAAAGGCCACTTTCCATAGTTAGACATAATCTGGGAGCCCTTGTCTTCTGTGTTCTTTTGGGTTTAGCCCAAGGAAGGCATTGATGGAAAGTTGAGGGATTGCCCCCACCACCCCCTACTTTCTAGTCTAGGTGGCTGCATTCTCCTCTGGTAAACCTCCTGCTGAGGTCTGCCAAATCTCCAGCTCTCACTGGGAGCTGGGGCTTCCGCTTCCTCTGTTATTGAACTCGGGTTCAGCTGCTTGCCATTCAAAAGCCAATAATTCAAGAGGTAAGTGTCAATAGACAGCAAAGATTCCTTAACCAGAAAAGTTGGCAATCTGGGTAGAAGCTGGACTTATGTCCCAAGACCAACTCCTAAGACTCTGCTCAGCAGTTTTTTTTGTTTGTTTGTTTTTGTTTTGTTTTTTAATTAATTAATTTATTTATTTTTGGCTGTGTTGGGTCTTCGTTTCTGTGCGAGGGCTTTCTCTAGTTGTGGCAAGCGGGGGCCACTCTTCATCGCGGTGCGCGGGCCTCTCACTATCGCGGCCTCTCTTGTTGTGGAGCACAGGCTCCAGACGCGCAGGCTCAGTAATCGTGGCTCACGGGCCCAGATGCTCCGTGGCATGTGGGATCTTCCCAGACCAGGGCTCGAACCCGTGTCCCCTGCATTGGCAGGCAGATTCCCAACCACTGCGCCACCAGGGAAGCCCTGCTCAGCAGTTTTTAAAGGGGAAAAAAGGGAGAAGAATCTCAGTGAATCGTTAAACAGGCAAACAGGAAAAGGGCAAAAGAGCTGCTTTCACCTCCTTGCCTGTTAAGACCCAGGGGTGTCTGGCTCTCTCCACTGCTGGTTCCTGCGTGCTTCATCAACCGTCTGAACCTACTTAGCATTTTTTTCCGTTAAACTGTATTCATTCAGCCCCTTTTGAGTGTAGACTCTATTTTCTGCCAAGATCCTGATTAAATCAAAGGTGCAATTTTAAAGCAATAGATGTTTCACGGAAGTGTAGCTCTGTTGTGACACCCTGGAGAGGAGAATGTGGGCAGATGAAATTATGGATAAAGGTACTGCTGTCTTGTGGGGCAGCAACTACCATGTGAAGTAGGGCAAATGGTTTTCTGAGTTTTATCATTGCTGAAGTCATGGATAGATCCACATTCTGTATTTGCTTAGTTGCAGCAAAACTAAGGGGAGCAGAAAGGTAAATGTAAATGGTCACAACCCATATATGTTCATTAAAGAGGTGTAGACCCAGAAGGAGCCCTTTCCTGCTTATTCAGCTTGTTCTTCCCTACAGAGAGGAGGAATACAAGTTTCTGTGAGATAATGATAACAACCAGAATATAAGACTTTCAAAGAGACTGAATGGAACATGGAAAGAAGTGTATCAGTCTTTGAGCTTCCTTATGTATCAAGTGCCATGGAAAACATTGAGACAAAGTGATTCTGTCATTTTAACATCCCATAATGAGCAGATGAATCCAGTTGTCTTTAATCCAACTGTAGACAACCAGGTATAGGAGTCTGCACAAAAGCATGGGAGTACAGCTCCCCAGCACCTCTCTCCCACACCTGAGACCCAAAGGATCCCAGGTGTCCGGTGCTGTGTTATCTGCTATGAATAGGGACCATCCCAAGAGTAGTAACTCAGTTCATGAGCCACAAAATTTCTAGGCATTCTAGGAGGACTAGGCTAAATGTAATTACCATCTGGCCTTTCATGTGCCTTCTCCTCCAGTCACTCGCCAATCTATTCTAAAGAGTGTGAAGCCCTGAAGTGGGCCCTGAAGAACCTCTGTCCATTATGTGGCCTAAGGTGGAATTCTTGCATTTCCCAAGGGAAGAGAGGAGGAGAGATGTAATCGTATGTGATTTGTGTGCACTTGTGAATGGATTTCTAAAGATCAGAACTGCTTAGGACTGTGTGAAAGGTGTAAGTTTCCCAGAGAAACATGGCAGCACCTAATCCTAATGACATGCGTACATTATGAATAGCTTTGCTATGCTCTTTGGTAAAGTCAGTGGCTTTCCGCCTTTGAACATGAAAGGAAAAAGATGTTAGTAAGAATCCTTTAGGGGAACAGGAACTACATGTTTGCTTATGCTAAGTTATGGCAAAGTTCAGTTTTATTCTGTAAATAAAGAGTTGTCTTCATAAATATCAGCTATTTCCTTTAGTTTAAATAAAGTCCTCTTTATAAAAAAAATCTAATTAAACCTCTTCAATAAATAAAGTGATGTGGTTGATTTAAAGATATACTAAAATGGCAAACATGTTTTGGTTCCAATAAGTAATCAAGCATATTTTTCTTAGCACTAGCTTTAACTGACTCATCTTTACAAAGGGGGAAATTGCTGCATGAAATAGATCAGGCGAAAACCAAGCATAATGTTTAATTGACTTAAGAGGATGGGAAAGAGACAGAAGAGAACCCAGCACAGTAACTTAATTTTTTATAACTGTTCATGCATTTTCTTAATTTACACTGATATTTCTTTTCTCCCTTTAATCTCCTGTGGCAGTAGATCTGGACATAATGCTTTAAATATTGTGATCTTTGATCTTATTTCAAGAGCCAAAGCTTTATGAAGCCTTTATATATTTAGAGAAAGAGGCATAAAGCTTAGGCATGTGAAACATTAAATTTTGTTTTCATATATGAAAGATAACTGCCATATATATATGGTTTATCAGCCTAAAGAAACAGACAATATATTTTTAGATTACATTTTGGCTTTTCAAATAAATTATACAGCTTCAAGACCATTTGCTTCCTGGATATTTCCTGGCACTCTTTTTGGGTCTGCATTTCTGAAAGCTGTCAGTGTTACACTCTGAGTACCTGATACTCACGCCCTTGAACTTGAACATCTTGTGGTTAATATTTAAGATCAGTATGTGGAGCTAGACTGAAGGACGGTCACTTTCTTTATCCTTTGCTAAAACCAATGTTGGTTAGTCTGTCACCTTCTAAAACAGTAACTGCAATCCTACACTTTATCACATCCATCTGTCAAAACATGAGTAAACATCAATTGTGGCGTATCTAGAAATACTCCACTCACTTCCATTTTGCTTCTTATATACTGATGCACCTACTCAATATTAATTTCCTTCATAGTTAGACTGTGGAAAAAAATTGAATGGACTCTTGTGGGATAAAACTAGCTAGGTGACCTTGGTCAAGTCACATCACTTCTCTTGACATCATTCCTCATATCTAAAGTAAAATCCCTTGTCTGAGTAATCTTTAAGAACTTTCCAGCTCCACACTTCCTCAAAAATTATCATCTTTGTAGAGAAGTGTTGAAGATAATATTTATGTCAGTTGACATTCTGTTTTATAAGGTTTGAAAATGTTATTTTATCCTACCTGTAAATTGTAGTGGCGTTTCATTCTGGAATTTTGATTCATCAGTAGTCAGCAGATACCATCAGTTCATCTTCAGAAAATACCTTCATTCAACCACAGTCACTGAGATATGTTTAGGAAATAAAATAATAAACAAAACATAGTTCTTGCTCTCAAAGAGATTATGGCGTAGGGTCAATGAGGACATGCACAGATAAAAGAGGGAGGGGTTGTGGGCAGAGAAGAGGAGGTCTCCAAGCAGAGGAAAGGAAGGAAGCAAAGTATTGAAGATATGATGGCTCCTGGCTTATTTAGGGAAAGGCAACGAGTTTGTTGTTACGAAAAATGACATTGAGGTTGTCCTCAGTAAATATTGATAGCATACTCTTACACTTTAGCTGAAAAAAAAGACCAAAAATAAACCAGGCCCCCAAATAATAAAAGATTGTAAATTGACATTTACATGGAACACTAGAGTGATTTTTTTCATTGGGATGTAACTGACGTATAACATTGTATTAGTTTTAGGTATACAACATAATGGTTTGATATATGTATATAATGTAAAATGATAGAGTTATTTTAAGAGTGTTGCTTGGATGGTTGTATAACAGAGGAAGAATAATATATGAAATGATAAAAAGTAGTTTTGTAATTTAATACCCATCTTGAAACAATATTGCAATGCTGATCTCATCAGATGCTTTATATTTATATATTTAATTTCCCTTTGAGAAATCAGGTTTGTTCATTATTATGTCTTGTCCATAAAACCTGTTTATTTGGTGTGGGAATACCATTATTTCCTTCTCCACCACCAATGGCTACCTATGTGACTGAAAGGAAATTGCAGTGAATCTTCCAACAAGTAACTGCCACCCTGGGAATGATCCTCTGTGGATTTATGATTAAATTCTGGCTTTCATTGCTTTGGATGGAACAGCAGGGGAGGAGTGGAGAATCTGGTGATCTGGGAAAATCTGATGATCTCCATCATAATCCCCTCCCTCTCTTTCTCACTTTAAAATACAGAATTGTGGTGAGGTAAGAAAAACCCTTACCGTTCATTTTCCTCCACTACCAGAGGGAGAATTGGGAGTAATTTTAACAATTTTTTAGAAACTTTTAATAAAATTTCGTGTGCCCACAAACACATCAATTCTATAGACATTTGAGAAACATCTTAGAATAAAATTGGTAATAAAAACAATTCCAATTATATAAGGTTAATATATTGTAGGTAATTTTAAAAAATGACAATCTATGAGTGGGAAATCACAAGCCCATACAGCTTTGATTCAGTAAAGTCAAATGGGCGGCCCTCAAATATTTTGGTATCATGTTTGAAAAAAATAGTTGCTTTTTTTTCCTAGTGGGACGTATGGACTTTACTACAGTGTTAAATGTTTACCTTCTAGTACCTACAAAATGTTCTGAAACCAAAGGCCAATTTTGTGTTGTTAAGAAATTGTAACTTTAAACTTGCTGAAAAACTCATTGGCTCTAGTCCTCCTAAAAGAGTGTTGTTCTTAATTGCAGTTTCTTTATTTATTTATCTAATAGTCAGTAAATTCCACATTTATTTCTGGCTCGTTTTCAAAAAGGATAAATTAACCTGAAAAGTAAAGATAAGAGTTCATATTTTCTGCTAGGAAGTGATTTCTATTTCTAAAATAGTGGCTGCTAAAGGCACTGTGTTAGTGAATGCTTGGGAGAGAGCAAGGAATTGGTAGTAAATCTTTGCAGAATGCTGCATGTTCAAAAAAAGGACTGGGAAACTCATACCTATAAAAGCAAAGCCCTGGAGTGGAAAATGATGTTTACCATGGTATCACATTAGTACTGTGCTTTAGCTGAGTTCCATTTTTCAGTCACAGGGGGCAAAGCCAGGATTTGAAGCCAGGTAATAACACAGTGGTCCTGTGAATTTAGAATCATAAAGTCTGGGTTCATATTCTGACTCTGGTATTTTCTATCCATGTTGGAGTCGTTAACTCACTCCATCAGGAGGCCTGTCACCACCCACAGCCCGTGTGGCATCACCACTATATCTAGGGGACACCATCCCAAGGTCAGACCACTGCCCAGGTTCAACTCCAGACACCAGCATCCTGATCCCTTTCCTTCAAGAAGGAAACCAGCTCAGTGAGCCTAGATTCCCAAACAAATTACAGGAGGATCTAGAAATACTTTCTGCCTTAAAACTCTAATGTCGTTTATAACTCTGAACAAGGGAATCCAAAATTCAAAACATAATGATTTGACCATTACTTAGGGAAATTTTTGGCCAAAGATCAAGGATGATCCCCTTCTTCCCGCCAGGCCTCAAGTTAATTTAAGAGTTAATTAACTCTTTTTGTAAGGCAGCTAAGTAAAATGTTCAGAACTCCAAGAGCTGGACATCAGGCAGCATGTTTTGATAACAAATTCCCTTTATTTTCTACGCAAGAAAATATTAAATAATATTCCATAAATAATATTTAATAAATATTAATAATAATTGCACTGATTCTTCAGCCTTCTGATGTTGAACTCTCTCCTTGAACTCTTTCAGAGTTCTCACTGCAGCAGGAGATTCTCCAGGCTGTCTCAGTACTGACAGGCAAAAAGACATGGCATGGCTTTTTCCACCTGAGTGACTTCTCTTCCTCTTTAACACCTAAGATTTATTGACAGTGATGATGTCCCATTACAATATTCCCTTTCTGTATTGGGCACTGAGCAGTGAATTGCTGCCCCTAGCCCTCATCAAAGCTGTGCCGAAGGAACAATCCAATCCTCACGGCAGAGAGAATGCTTCAAAGACTAAAGGGCATCTTATGCTTTCATTCTCTTTGCCTTGTTAGGAATTCTCTCATAGGAAAGGCACAGCCCAAGCCTCTTAGCCAGTTTAGTAAGTCCATGTATTCACAGGTTTAAGAAGTATTGTCACATAGGAAAGGGCCAGTACTTTCTTTCCACCTTCTAAGATGAAATTACAGAGGATCTCCTGGAATGGCTAACATTCAGGGTGGGAAGAAAAGGGGGGGAAATTACCTGCTCATTCTTTGAAACTGGAAACGTAATAGTGGGAAAGAGAAAATTATATCTCAGTAAATTAACTTCCACTCAAAGGTAAATAAAATACAGGACTGGTTCCACAGGGAGTTTAGAATCTGGGAGGCAAATATGTACATAAAACTCTCCCATGAAGCCAAAAGGGACAAGAGCAGCAGTGTTATAAGAGAACACGGATAAAGACTCATTTTAATTTATCTTTTGCCAGCTTTTAGGAATATGTGAGTTTAAGTGTATACTACACTAATTTAGTAAAAATCTCATACTTTGCCTTTATGCCAGGCCTAATATAAGGAATATTTAAGGTTACCATTGTTGTTAAATTGGCTCAGCTCTGATGAATGAAATGTCTTGTGTACAGAATGACAAGCTACTCATTAAATATACTCATTGTACAATGGGTGTGATGCCAGCCTTTTTTTTCCCCAGAGTTTGTCAAAATAGGCATTTATTCTCTTACTCCCAATGCTTTCAACTTAACAAATAACCACATTCTGCAAAATAAAACACGAAGTTGTTCTGTAATTAACAAAAGAAAAGAGATTCTACCTACTGAGAAAACAAGAAAGACATTAGAGAAAAAAGAATATGTGACCTAAAACATTGGTAGAATTTTCCATGAACAGATGGAAGGAAGCTCTGTCAAGTGAAGATTATGAACAAAGATACAGAGGTGGAAGGGTGATGTGTGCACTGAAAACAGCATGGCTTTCCATTTATCTGATGTGTCAGAGTAAAGAAACTCAACTAGTAGAGGAATTTGATCTGGTTTGTTCACTGATGTAACTTCTGTATCTGGAAATGTGCCTGGCTTCTAGCTGGTGCTTGAAGAAGTGAATAGGTGAGGTGTCAGATGCCCAAACTACGAGCAGTATTTGAGAGCTCTCAAGGGCTAGGGCATTTGGATTCCTGCAGTCTGAGGGAACTGACTAGGATTCTGTAGAGGAACAGAAACCAAGCTCAACTAAGCAGCAATGGAGTTTATTTGTGACTATCATGACACCCCAAATCAGGAAAGTATCTCGATTTGGGGAAAGACTAGAGCCAGAAACAGGAAGTCATCAGGAGTTTGCTGGCTCTTTTTAAAAAATTATTTATTTATTAAAAAAAATTTTTATACAATTTTTAAAGGTTACTTTCCATTTACAGTTATGACAAAATATTGGCTGTATTCCCCGTGTTGTACCGTAGTACATCCTTGAGTCTATCTTACAACCAACAGTTTGTACCTCCCACTCCCCCTCTCCCCACTGGTAACCACTATTTTGTTTTCCATATCTGTGGGTCTGCTTCTTTTTATGTTATATTCACTAGTTTGTTGTATTTTTAGATTCCACATATAAGCAATATCATACAGTATTTATCTTTCTCTGTCTGAGTTACTTCACTTAGCATAATGCCCTCCAAGTCCATCCATGTTGCTGCAAATAGCAAAATTTCATTCTTTTTTATGGCTGAGTATACATATATCTCTCATCTTTATCCATCCGTTGATGGACACGTAGCTTGCTTGCATGTCTTGATGATCGTAAATAATGCTGCTATGAACGTTGGTGTGCGTGTATCTTTTCAGATTAGTGTTTTTGTTTTTTTCGGATATATACCCAGGAGTGGTAGTGTTGGGTCCTACGGTAGTTCTATTTTTGTTTTTTTGAGAAACCTCCATACTGTTTTCCACAGTGCCTGCACCAATTTACATTCCCACCAGCAGAGTACAAGGGTTCCCTTTTCTCCACATCCTCACCAACATTTGTTATTTGTAGACTTTTTGATGATTCTGGCTCTGTCTTTTGTCACTATTTCCTCTTCCACACCTGCATGATTCCTTTCTCTCAGCGCCCTGGCCCACTTGGTCCTGAGTCTGCATTGGGAGGGCGAAGTGGCGCCCACAGCTGTCAGAATCACATGTCGCACCCTTCCCTGTCCTGGTCCTCTGTAGCCAGGAGCACAGGTTCACCTCTCGGGATCAGGTAGGGAGAGCTGTTGGGAGGACTGTTATGAGCAGACACTCAAAAAATTGACCTCTGTAATAAGCGATTAGAAGGCATGAAATCATGTGGTCAGGGGTGTTCTTATTTTCTCTAAACTATAAGGACCATTCATATGTAACATGTTAGTCTAAAACTGAAAAAAGTACTGCCTGTTAGTTCACATATTTCCCACTTCCTCTTCATCTCTGACATCCTGGTAATTATTTACCAAAGATTGGTGCATTGGTCACCTGTCTCTCCAGCTCCTTTCAACATTGCCTAGACTCTACCAGAGACTGAAGAACGCTATTTACCTGCACCTCACGACTTGCGGGATCTCAGATCCCCGACCAGGGATTGACCCCAGGCCCCAGCAGTGAAAGCACTGAGTCCTAACCACTGGACCACCAGGAAATTCCCTGAATAGCTTTAAGTGTTCATGCTACCTTGGCTAGCTTTTGTGGAAGTATAGAATTTTTGAGCTGGCACAGGAAATGATCTTACTTAATTTTTTTCTTTTATAGATAAGGAGATGGGCCCATGAATAATTTATAAGTAAGGGTTAGTAGATGTTTTTCGAACAGAGACATGCAAATTACATTCCTGTGATTCTAGAACAGCGAAAGAAAGGAGGACTTTTGAGTATGTTGTAAAGAACAAAGGGACCAAGAGCCTTAGTTTTATTGCTTTGCAAGCAAGGTGTGGCCTTGAATAAATCTCAATAAGGCTCTGAAAACCCTCGGTATTCCCAACTGTATCATGGGAATAATTATAATAATATTAGTAGTATCTATCACACTGTCCTATAGTAAGGAATAGAACGATTAAATATTGAAGGTGATGTCATTTAATAAATGGTAAAGCACAGGCAAGATAGTTATCAACAATAAATGGGTTAGATGGAAGACAACCAGGATGAAATATTTACTGCAAATTATGCCACATGATTAATCTACACATAGTTAATTGTGAGCATATGCAGGACCAAATGCTAAAGACTGCTTCAGTTTTAAAGTACAGTGTGTAACACAGAAAGCTGCACTCTCATCTCCTGGAGTTATAAATAGTTTAGCATGAATTCGCCATTGTTTTAGGAAAACCTGATACACGTGGCTTTCATAATTCTATCAATAGGTAATACTTAATTGGAGTCAAAATATATATTTGCTTACTAAAACACATTATTATAACTAAGCTGTACGTTGTGTCCACAAAATGGGGAAATATATTGCAGTAAAAGATAATAGAACCATTGACAGAGTGGGAATATAATCTTGTTTAACCTCTAATCACAGATGAAGGTGGGGAAATGTAAGTTCTCACAGAAGAGTTCAGTGACTTGCTCAAAGGCACATGCTCATGAGTGCTGAAGTAAAACTCACATCTTCTCACTCTGGGTTCTTCACTATAACAAACAACCTGCTATTAAAAAACAATATTAAAAATGAGAAAAACTTCAAGTAGATCCCCAATGGAAAGCCATTGATCTGTCATAAAGGGCCTCCCAATTTTCTTCTGGTGGAATAAAAAAGACAAAGTTTTATTCACAAGCTCTATAATTTGTAAAGATAATAATGATTCATAGTAGGAATAAAGTAATACTTTTTAACAAAAATAAAATTCAAAAACAACACTAAAGTTATTTGCTATACTTGAAAATAGCTATATTTAGTTTTAAACGTTTTCATCTTTCAGTCATTAGGTATTTGATATGATAGAGCAATTAGGAATGAAGGGGAAACAGAGGAAGCAATAGTGAGAGAGTCAAAAGGAAGAGGGAAATGATGAGGCTGAGAGAGAAAAGAGGTTGAGAAATAACACAGAAATCCGGCTGGTGAGAAAATATTTAATGTTTGGCCACTAGATGGCGATGTAATGTAAGGTGCTACTTCGACCTTTTTTTTTTTTTTTTTTAAAAACAAGCTATTTGCTGATTTGTATTAGGTACCATAGAGTGAGGCGAGGATGAAGCCGAGAGGATACTGCAGAGGTCTCTGGTGCATGTGTGTATGTGTGCGTGTGTGTTTGTGTATGTGTGTCCTGCCCCCGTGAGACTGCAGCCCTTGTAAATACTTGGTCACCTTTTGCAAGAAGGAGCTGAACAATTGCAACTGAAGGCACGTTGTTATCATCTGGTCTTTGGGAGATGCTCTTCCTCATTGCAGATGGGTAATTTTCCTTTTTATCAGGTAAGCCGTCTGGTTGTTTCGTCACGATCTTAGGCACGTTCGTTCCCGTTATTTTGGAAAAAAGGAGCCCGTGGAAATACAGTTTGGGCAGAGCAGGAAGTCCATTTTTGCATGTGAATTCGGACCAGCGGGTCCCCCTCCTCCCTCTCTTCTCCTCCCCTTCCCCTCCCCACTCCTCTCTCCACCTTCCACGAACTGAAATCAGGTTTGTTTTGCAGTTCAGCATTTTGATACGAGATGGGGTTCTTTGGCCTGAAATAGCTTGGCACCTGGCCAGTTCTTGCCTCTGCTTGCCTCCATCCTATTCAAGGTCTCCTTTTGACGCCCCCTCCTCCTTCACTGGTGCTTTAGAACTGGACTAGCCGAGCTGTGAATAGAGGTCGTAGTATTCCTAAGGATGGAGCAAAAATTAGATCTCAGTGTTAACCCCACAGGAAGAAGGAAGGCAGCGGGACAGCTGCTGGGGCCGGAGCACTGCAGGGGTTTGAGGCTCCTCCGGCAGAGGCTGGGCTTTTGAGAAGGAAAGCCTCATGCCTTGGGCCAGAAGGGGACCATGATTTAATCTCTGTAACTCCGATTGAGCAGGCTAACAAAGGAGCTGGAGGGTAGTGGGAAAGAATCCGTTGTTCCTGGAATGCCAAATGGGAAAGGTTGAGTTACTGTTAATTGCACAGAGGTCACTGTCCGCGGTGATGCTGCAGATGCTGTTCAGTTCCCAGTGTGAACCGTCCTGCTTTTCCAAACAGCACACACAAAAATGTCTCTGGGTGGACGTGAGGCTTTTTCAGAGGTCTTTGTTACCATGGATCCCCTGTCTCCTACCTGTCTGAGGTATTTGTTTAAACGCACTCCCCCTTCCCCCGCCGCCTTTACTTCCCTCATTTCTTTTTGTTCCCTTCAGTGACTTCATGACAATTGTCGCTCCTCTTTAGCAAATCAGTCCAAAAAGAGTGGTGGTAGGTGCTTTTTCACATGTCCCACGAAATGATTAAAGCCAAAGCAGGGTAACATTCTCTCCATATGTGCATGTGACTAAATATTTCTCAGGTGCAGTAGCAAACTTGCGAATTGCCGAATGCTGTTGCTATCACACCTATAAAATGTGGCTTCTTTTTTCTATGGATTTCCAGGTTCACGTGGTATTTCTGATGTGCTAGTGTAGTAACGGAACATATTTCTCCATTAAGCACTTTCAATCATCCCAAGAGGCTGATGCCAAACAGAAATCGGAAAATTCCGTGCTGAGGTTGGTGATCCCTGCTTTCGTTTGTCCAGTCCAGTCGGCAGGTCGCTTACCTTTCCTATTTGCTGCAATACCTGGCACGCCAGGGTGATGCAACTTGGAGCTCCTGCACGTTCACCAGTGTCTGACACTTTTCTTTCTCCTCATTTGTGCATTTGGGAAGCTGAATAACTCCGGTGAAAAACTTTTAAGCCTCTCCTTTGTGGCCGCTGCTTTTGTAATTGCTGTCAAGCCACTGCATCCCTCTTGAGCAGTGTTGTAATTTAGGCCTTCCTCCACAAAGCTCCTTGAAGAGATTTTTAGATGGTGTCTATTTTAGGAACATAATGTGTAGACAGGAATGGATGGCCACTGAGATTTACAGGAAAACAATTTCGTGGAGAGGGTGAGGTAACGTTATAAACCACCAGCACAGAGCACCAGTGGCTGGTTATATCACATGAACTGAGCAAGGGAATTAGTTTCCAAGAAACTCACTGTAGCTCATGTGTATGGCTTTTTTTTCTTTCTTCCCTCTTCACATTGTTGGTCTGTTTTTTCAAATATCTGTCTAGGCGGCCAGTATGTCTGGAATGCTCATACTGGTAAAAATAATATGTTGGATTTTGTTGCCAATACTAATAGTCTCCGTTTACATGGCCCCCTCCTGCTGGGAAATCTGGTATCTGGAGACTCATTTGTTAGGGCAGTTTCCCTTTAAGTCATGGTTGAGAGGTTTTCTCCATGTATAGGAGGGGAGGGGAAGGTACAATTGGAGGCCTAATTAATTATACAATATCCAAGAAGGCACTGGGGATCTCAGCCAGGATTCGGCTTTACCAACCAGCGATACCAGGGGCAAAGGGACAGACCAGAGACCCAGAAGTAAACTATTGCCACCAACACAGGGAATAAAAACTCTGGAATCTCACAAGAGGAGTCCAGTAAGAAACCTTCTAGTTCCTTGTGTAGAGGGCACTGATTCAGAGAGGGAAAACGGAAGAGCATCTTCTCTGGGTGTTGCAGACAAGGAAGGGAAAAATTGGGGGTTCTTTTGGAGTTACCTCTAGGATGTTACAGACAAAGCACTCCTCACGGGTTTATATTTGTATGAGCTCACACAGGGACGCGTCCCTGCAAATTTTAGCCTGGGGTTCCGTACAAGGTATTATTTTCCTCCTGGGTAGTTGGAGAGGCCTAACCCATCCTTCCCTCCCTGTAAATACTAAGAGCATAGGCCAGATCTCCCAGCGACCTGTGAAGCGGAGGTAGGGGGTTGCAGGAAGAGATTATAGGGAGGGTGGAGACAGAGTGACAATCCCAGCTATTTGGGGCTGGGATCTGTGAAGTAATCACTTCCCTTTGAAATTCTGATTAGTCAATTAAGCATGTTTCACAGATCAATTTAGATGATACTGCTCTAGGGTAGGAGTGGGGAAGAGATTGATTCTCAGAGCAACTATGGTCAGAAAAAAAAAATGAAGCCAAATTTTCCCAAACTGTCCCAAACTGTGCTTTTCCAACTTTTTCTTTTGTCCAGGTTCCCATTTATTAATTATTTTATTTAACAAAGATATATAGCATTTACTCTGTGCCAGCCACTATTCTAAGCAGCACCTTACAAATATTTTCTCATTTAATTCTGTGAGGTAGGTACTATTATTAGTCACACTTTATGGATGAGGAAACCAAGGAAGCACAGCAAGGTTAGTTTGCCCTTAGTTACAGTTTGTAGGTGGCAGAGCCCAAACTTGAACCTAGGCTGTCTGGCTGCAGAGTCTGTGCTCTTGACTATTCCTTATCACCTGTGTGGTGGTAGAGCAATGGCTTAGCCCAGATAGTAAAGACTCAGATTGGTGCCATCTGTACATGGCAGCTATAATTCATCTGCTTCCTTACATGCCAAAATTTCAAAATACTTTGGTTTAGAATGATTCTCTATATCTGCTTGATTTATTCATTTTTAAAAAATGTGCCTTTCTATACTATTGGAGAGTCCCTATTCTAGGTGCCGGAATATGGTAAATAAAACAAAATTCCTGCCCACATGGTGCTTTCAGTCTAAAGATGGAGTTGGTAGACAAATCAATGTGTAATGAAATAACAGTGAATACATGTTTTTTGAAGAAAAATACGGCAGCATAAGGCAATAGCGAGGATGAAAGGGGCCTGCAGAGAGATAAAACAATGTTCAAGAGGTGCAGAAAGTAATTTTTATCTGAATGAGGTGAGAGAAGAGCATTCTGGGAAGAGGGAAGGGAGAAAACACCAAGTCCCAAAGGGCACAGTGTCTGACAGGTATAAGGAATGGCACCTGCCTCGTGAGTGATCACGAGAGCAGAAGAAATGGCAGGAAATGGGGCCAGATCTGTGGAGTCTCAGTGAGTGTGCTTAGGGCTCTAATTGTCCCTGGCGTTTATAAAAAACATGTCCAGGAACAATGTCAGGTCAATTTAAGTCCCATATTTAATGATAAGTTACTAGGTTAAAAAAAAAAAATCTAAACCAAGTCATTTTCACACATACACAACGTTTTAACAATTTGTAAAGTTCTGTGAAAAATGCTATAGTTCCTGGTATGCAGTGAAAGTGGCTTAAAAGTAGTTAAAAGACCCTCTTTGGTGGAAAAAATAAAAAACCTGTTTGAATGAGATCATTGGTTAGATTGCTATAAACTATCAGTTAAAATAAAAAGCAGCCCCTGTCACCCAGTCAGTCTTGCTTGCACTTGAGGACTTTCCCCCTGAAATGACCAAACTGAGGAGGTGTGGGCTGGGAGTGGACATTAAGGATGGAAACCAGTCTAGAGGGGTCACGACACAGTAGGTGTTGAGAGGGTTTGAACAAATCATTTTTTTGCAAGTGAATTCATATTAATGTGATTTAAAAACAATATGGTAAAACACAAGCATCAGCTCTCGTTTTTATCTATATTAAACTTTTTGTTGTTATATTTCTGTTTCAAAATTCACATTCTAATGGTTTATCTTTTTATTGCCTGGCTATTTGCTCCCACTCTCTCAGTCACCTGCTAACACTGTAGTTCCTTTCTAGCAAATGTGAGTTTCTCTTCTAACTTAGAATAAACCTTGCTTCTTAGTTTATCCCTGTAAATGGTGAAAAGTCCTTGCCTCTCATATGGCCTCTTCCTCCTTTGATGCTCCACCTACAACCCGGCTTTAATTTTGATGAAGTGTCTATAATCTTTGGTTTTAATTTTTTTCTTCTGTCACTTGTGTTTTTGATGTCATATATAAGAAACCATTGCCTAATCCAACGTCATGAAAATTTACTTCTCTTTTTTCTCTATGAGTTTTATAGTTTTATCTCTTACATTTAGGGCTGTGATCTATTTCAAGTCAGATTTCATATGTAATATGAGGTAGGGGTCCAACTTCATTCTTTTGCACGTTGACATCCAATTGTCCCAGCACCATTTGTTGAAAAGACTATTCTTTCCCCATTGAATTGTCTTGTTTATCTTGTTGGCCATGCCATATTTAAGTGCATCTGTGTTTTTAGCATGTTACTATTAGCAATAATTTCGTATGCTGGGTACTAGGGGTGACTTTTTTCTTTAAAAATGAGCAGTAAGATTCTCCCTTCTGGAGAATCCATATAACTTTAAAGTATGAAAAAATTGTCCCATATGCCTTTAACTGTTAAATGCTTTTTTGACCTAACTTCATGTCAAATTTTTTTTATTATAATTGAAAGCATACTCATGAACGACTCTACTGGAAATTTAAGGAGATGGTATAGAGTTCAGTAATGAGCTAACATTTTGGGAGAAAGATTACTTACTAATTATTTTTAAGAAAATCTCTACTGTATTGCATGTGCTCTCCCAAACTTATACAAACGTTATCTGTATAATATATGTTGCTAGTCTGCTCTTGCTTTCTAAGCACCATTGAGGGGAAAACGTTGAACTTGAGGTGGAGGTGTGCCTTTCAAATAGGGTTAGTTGTTGAATGAGTTTGTCGAGGCTTCCATAACGAAGTACCACAGACCTGATATCTTAAACAACAGAAATTTATTTCTCACAGTTCTGGAGGTTAGAAATTCAAGATAAGGTGTCTGCAGGCTTTTTTTTTTTTTTTCTGAAGTCTTTCTCCTTGACTTGTGGATGGCAGCCTTCTCGCTGGGTCCTCATATTGTTTCGTGTGTGTGTGCGCGTGCGTGTGCGTGCGTGTGCGGGCATTCCTAGTGTCTCTTTTTGTGTCCAGATTTCTTCTTATCAGGGCACCAGTAAGATTGTAATAGAGGCCATCCTAATGCATTTTAATTTAATCCCCTCTTTAAAGGCCCTATGTCCCAATACAGTCACATTCTGAGGTTCTAGGGGTTAGGGCTTCAACACATGAATTTTGAAGGGGTCACAGTTCAGCCAATAGCAGTCGTCTTTGGCTATACTTATGACTGCTAAAATAATGAGCAAAGATGATTGAAACTGATAAGTCATTTTTTATTGTCAATGAAATTGTTGTTGTTGTTAATGGTAGTCTTTCATTATTCATGCCTTCTTCCCACTGGATAATACGGAGTTGTCTGTGTATTTGTTAATAGTCAAATAAAGGCAATTAATGAGGTTTGCATTTAAAGAGACAAGATGAATAATAAAATCCACAGAAGCAAAATGGCAGTGACATTGATTCCACTTGTATGCCTACAATGTCATGTTCATTTTCACAATCTATGACAAGTTTACTAAGCTAAGGCTCTTATTTGTTTCAGTGAGAAAAGTGACAAAAAGTGATATAAAATATTAGGTATTCAGGAGAAACATAAATAAAATAATTAATTTCAAAGGGTTTCAATTAACCTCAGTTTCATTTGGGACACACCTAAGACTCTGAGACTGAGGTTAATTTAAGTATACGAGTAATGTCTTGTAAAGTTACTACAGCTCACATACTTGAGGGATAGCTAAAATCTAGACACTGGAAATGACAGGAGTAAGGAAAACTATGACAGTCAGGTAGCCCAGATTTTGGACTTTTTGGTGGTTTCTGCAACAAGCTGTTATCTTCTGGAATGAATCAGTTCAACTGTTTCAGGTTTTTTTTTTTTAAAACATTCAGGTTTAAGATTAAAATTCCAGGAAGTGACCACCTGATTGGTCATGGTTAGTTGTGACTCTGTCCCTTTAGTTAAGGGTGAACTGGGTCCCTTGACTGACAGTCCCACCAAACTATTCCCCATTTGGAAAGAGTAATTCCACCAAACAAAACTGAAAACAATCTACATACACAATGTTAGAAGAAACGTTAAATAAATCATCGTCCATGCAAATAATGAGATCTTATAGAGCTTCCATATTTCAAGGAGTATTTACTTCCATGCAAAATTATTCAGGATATAATGGTACATAAAAAAGTACCATAAAAACATAGATATCTAGTATGATTTCAATGGAAAACAAAAAAGTATATTTGCCTAGAAAAAAAAAACCCTGGAAATAATGTGATAGTTATCTCCAGTTTATGGGATTGCAATTTCAATTTCCTTTTTTAAAAATTTTCTTTAAAAAAAATAAAATATTACATCTTATTTTTCTAATAACAAATTAATACATGCTAATTACATAAAGCAAAAAAGAAAGTATTAAAGAATAAATGATAAAATGACCCCTACAATGCAAAATTATCAGTGGTAATAATTTATTTTACATAACAAAGTATTTTTTGTACAAATACTCTAAAATAAGCATGTATTGCTTTCAAAATCAGCATAAAAGTTAGCATACATTATTTTTCAAATGGAAATGGGTTAGTCTATTTTGTACAAAGATGTTTATTGTATCTCTAATCAAAATAGTAAACTCAAAGTTATTTAGGGAACAGTTGAGTATTTGAATATTTCATCAGCCCAAAACTCCTCTATATACTATATATAATATAGTATTTTTGAAAAATTTATAACAAATAGATTACCTTTGGGAAAGGATCTAACATAAAGTTAGTTTTGAAGTGTCAAAAGGGTGTTGTCCAGAAAATTGTGTAATTTGGTAATATAACTTCTCCCTTTAGAATTCAGCAAAATTTGGGGAAAGTCATCTTATATTCTTGGAGCATCTACTATTTGCAATGGATTGTTTTAGTAAGAACTGACCTCAGATTGAGAACTAAGAACAAACAAACAAAAATCCCTGTAAATACTGACAAGTATGTACATAAATTTTTCACCTATTTAGAATAAAACTTCTCAAACTGGGAAAATCAAGTTATAAGGTTATCATCATTACCAAATAGAATGATGACAAGAGTAAATTAACAGTTTACACTATTGAGCCAGAGGTGGCAGGACGGAGCAGTGAAGGTAATTATTAGTATTTGTTGCATTTGGAGATGTGAAGTTATTTGTGTTGAAGGTATAGTGGGAGGGATCTGTGTGAAGAGGAAGAGATGGTTAATGACAAGTCTTAGGTGACAATATCAGATTATTATTTTTTAACATCTTTATTGGAGGGTAATTGCTTTACATTGTTGTGTTAGTTGCTGCTGTATAACAAAGTGAATCAGCTATACGTATACATATATACCCATACCCCCTCCCTCTTGCATCTCCCTCCTACCCTATCCCACCCCTCTAGGTGGTCACAGAGCACCGAGCTAATCTCCTGGTGCTATGCAGCTGCTTCCCGCTAGCTATCTATTTTACATTTGGTAATGCATATATGTCAATGCCCCTCTCTCACTTCGTCCCAGCTTACCCTTCCCCCTCCCCATGTTCTTAAGTCCACTCTCTAGGTCTGCGTCTTTATTCCTGTCCTGCCCCTATGTTCTTCAGAACCACTTTTTTTTAAGGTTCCATATATATGTGTTAGCATATGGTATTTGTTTTTCTCTTTCTGACTTACTTCACTCTGTATGACAGATTCTAGGTCCATCCATCTCACTACAAACAACTCAGTTTCGTTTCTTTTTATAGCAGAGTAATATTCCATTGTATAAATGTGTCACATCTTCTTTATCCATCCATCTGTCGATGGACACTTAGGTTGCTTCTATGTCCTGGCTATTATAAATAGTGCTGCAATGAAAATTGTGATACATGACTCTTTTTGAGTTATGGTTTTCTCAAGGTATATGCCCAGTAGTGGGATTGCTGGGTCATATGGTAGTTCTATTTTTAGTTTTTTAAGGAACCTCCATACTGTTCTCCATAGTGGCTGTATCAATTTACATTCCCACCAACAGTGTAGGAGGGTTCCCTTTTCTCCACACCCTCTCCAACATTTATTGTTTATAAATTTTTTGATGATGGCCATTCTGACTGGTGTGAGGTGATACCTCATTGTAGCTTTGATTTGCATTTCTCTAATGATTAGTGATGTTGAGCATCCTTTCATGTGTTTGTTGACAATCTGTATATCTTCTTTGGAGAAATGTCTATTTAGGTCTTCTGTCCATTTTTGGATTGGGTTGTTTGTTTTTTTGATATTAGGCTGCATGAGCTGCTTGTATATTTTGGAGATTAATCCTTTGTCAGTTGCTTCATTTGCAAATATTTTCTCCCATTCTGAGGGTTGTATTTTCGTCTTATTTATGGTTTCCTTTGCTGTGCAAAAGCTTTTAAGTTTCATTAGGTCCCATTTGCTCATTTTTGTTTTTATTTCCATTTCTCAAGGAGGTGGGTCATAAAGGATCTTGCTGTGATTTATGTCATAGAGTGTTCTGCCTATGTTTTCCTCTAAGAGTTTTATAGTGTCTGGCCTTACATTTAGGTATTTAATCCATTTTGAGTTTATTTTTGTGTATGGTGTTAGGAAGTGGAGTGTTCTAATTTCATTCTTTTACATGTAGCTGTCCAGTTTTCCCAGCACCACTTATTGAAGAGGCTATCTTTTCTCCATTGTATATTCTTGCCTCCTTTATCAAAGACAAGGTGACCATATGTGCGTGAGTTTATCTCTGGGCTTTCTGGCCCGTTCCATTGATCTATATTAGGTGTTAGCTCTTCTCTAAATGCTTGATAAAATTCGCCTGTGAAGCCATCTGTCCTGGGCTTTTGTTTGTTGGAAGATTTTTAATCACAGTTTCAATTTCAGTGCTTGTGATTGGTCTGTTTATATTTTCTATTTTTTCCTGGTTCAGTCTCGGAAGGTTGTGCTTTTCTAAGAATTTGTCCATTTCTTCCAGGTTGTCCATTTTATTGGCATATAGTTGCTTGTAGTAATCTCTCATGATCCTTTGTGTTTCTGCAGTGTTAGTTGTTACTTCTCCTTCTTCATTTCTAATTCTGTTGATTTGAGTCTTCTCGCTTTTTTTCTTGATGAGTCTGGCTAATGGTTTATCAATTTTGTTTATCTTCTCAAAGAACCAGCTTTTAGTTTTATTGTTTCCTTCATTTCTTTTTCATTTATTTCTGATCTGATCTTTTTGATTTCTTTCCTTCTGCTAACTTAGGGGTTTTATTGTTCTTCTTTCTCTAATTGCTTTAGGTGTAAGGTTAGGCTGTTCATTTGAGATTTTTCTTGTTTCTTTGGGTAGGATTGTACTGCTATAAACTTCCCTCTTAGAACGGCTTTTGCTGCATCCCATAGGTTTTGGGTCATCGTGTTTTCATTGTCATTTGTTTCTAGGTATTTTTTGATTTCCTCTTTCATTTCTTCAGTGATCTCTTGGTTATTTAGTAGCATATTTTTTAGCCTCCATGTGTTTGGTTTTTTTACAGTTTTTTTCCTGTAATGGATATCTAGTCTCATAGTGTTGTGGTTGGAAAAGATGCTTGATACGATTTTAATTTTCTTAAATTTACCAAGGTTTGATTTGTGACCCAAGATATGATCTATCCTGGAGAATGTTCCATGAGCACTTGAGAAGAAAGTGTATTCTGTTGTTTTTGGATGGAATGTCCTATAATATCAATTAAATCCATCTTGTTTAATGTCTCATTGTGTTTCCTTATTCCTTATTTATTTTCATTTTGGTTGATCTTTCCATTGGTGAAAGTGGGGTGTTAAAGTCCCCTACTATTATTGTGTTACTGTCGATTTCTGCTTTTATGGCTGTTAGCATTTGCCTTATGTAATGAGGTGCTCCTATGTTGGGTGCATAAATATTTACAATTGTTATATCTTCTTCTTGGAATGATCCCTTGATCATTATGTAGTGTCCTTCTTTGTCTCTTGTAATAGTCTTTATTTTAAAGTCTATTTTGTCTGATATGAGAATTGCTACTCCAGCTTTCTTTTGATTTCCATTTGCATGGAATATGTTTTTCCATCCCCTCACTTTCAGTCTGTATGTGTCCCTAGGTCTGAAGTGGGTCTCTTGTAGACAGCATATATACAGGTCTTGTTTTTATATCCATTCAGCCAGTCTGTGTCTTTTGGTTGGAGGATTTAATCCATTTATATTTAAGGTGATTATTGATATGTATGTTCCTATTACCATTTTCTTAATTGTTTTGGGTTTGTTTCTGTGCGTCTTTTCTTCTTTTGTGTTTCCTGCCTAGAGAAGTTCCTTTAGCATTTGTTGTAAAGCTGGTTTGGTGGTGCTGAATTCTGTTAGCTTTTGCTTGTCTGTAAAGGTTTTAATTTCTCCATCGAATCTGAATGAGATCCTTGCTGGGTAGAGTAATCTTGGTTGTAGGTTTTTACCTTTCATCACTTTAAATATGTCCTGCCACTCCCTTCTGGCTTGCAGAGCTTCTGCTGAAAGATCAGCTGTCAACCTTATGGAGATTCCATTGTGTGTTATTTGTTGCTCTTCCCTTGCTGCTTTCAATATTTTTCTTTGTATTTAATTTTTGATAGTTTTATTAATATGTGTCTTATTGTGTTTCTCCTTGGATTTATCCTGTATGGGACTCTCTGCACTTCCTGGACTTGATTGACTATTTCCTTTTCCATATTAGGGAAGTTTTCAACTATAATCTCTTCAAATATTTTCTCAGTCCCTTTCTTTTTTCTCTTCTTCTTCTGAGACCCCTATAATTCAAATGTTGGTGCATTTAATGTTGTTCCTGATGTCTGTGAGACTGTCCTCAATTCTTTTTATTCTTTTTTCTTTATTCTGGTAGTTATTTCCACTATTTTATCTTCCAGGTCACTTATCCATTCTTCTGCCTCAGTTATTCTGCTATTGATTCCTTCTAGAGAATTTTTAATTTCATCTATTATGTTGTTCATCATAGTTTGTTTGCTGTTTAGTTCTTCTGGGTCCTTACTAAATGTTTCTTGTATTTTCTCCATTCTACTTCCAAGATTTGGGATCATCTTTACTATCGTTACTCCGAATTCTTTTTCAGGTAGACTGCCTATTTCCTCTTCATTTGTTTGGTCTGGTGGGTTTTTACCTTATTCCTTCATCTGCTGCATATTTCTCTATCTTCTCATTTTGCTTAACTTACTGTGTTTGGGGTTTCCTTTTTACAGGTTGCAGGTTCGTAGTTCCCATTGTTTTCGGTGTCTGCCCCCAGTGGGTAAGGTTGGTTCAGTGGGTTGTGTAGGCTTCCTGGTGCAGGGGACTGTTGCCTTTGTTCTGGTGGATGAGGCTGGATCTTGTCTTTCTGGTGGGCAGGACCGCGTCTGGTGGCGTGTTTTGGGGTGTCTGTGAACTTATTATGATTTTAGGCAGCCTCTCTGCTAATGGGTGGGTTTTTGTTCCTGTCTTGCTAGTTGTTTGGCATGGGGTGTCCAGCACTGGATCTTGTTGGTCATTGAGTGGAGCTGGGTCTTAGGATTGAGACAGAGATCTCTGGGAGAGCTCTCGCTGATTAATATTTCATGGGGCTGGGAGGTCTCTGGTGGACCAATGTCCTGAACTTGGCTCTCCCACCTCAGAGGCCCAGGCCTGACAGCCAGCGGAACACAAAGACCCTGTCAGCCACACAGCTTTTGGGAAGTCTGAGGTCTTCTGCCAGCATTCAGTAGGTGTTCTGTAGGAGTTGCTCCACATGTAGATGTATTTTTGATGTATTTGTGGGGAGGAGGGTGATCTCCACATCTTACTCCTCTGCCATCTTGAAGGTCCTCTCTCTTCACACCTCCTGTTGCTAGTGGACCCACATTTCATCTGGAAAGGACATAAATCTGGCAATCTCACTCCAGGCCTAGCCCATCCACCTTTTTTCCCTTTGTGCTTAGTCTGTTTCAATAGCTCATATCTGGCCCCATGCAGAGGCCTTGCTATCGGCCCTTCAGACCAGAGTTCCTCATTAAATGGCAGAGCCAACACCTCAGCTCAGGACTATCTAGATTATTTTAAAGCACATATTAATAATTTAAAAATTAAAGACAAATATTGAATATAAAGGAACTAGAGTTCAGTGTTTCTAAGTATATATTCAAAGAGGAGGGAAAGCTAAGAGAATTCTGTCACATGAAATATTTCAATCTAAGAAATTCAGTGGATTTGAAAATCCTGGAAAGAGTTACTTTGAGACTTGACAGATGTTCCCAGGCAGCAGTTTTGATATTACCCTGGGAAGTGATATGCCATTTACAAAGGCCAGATATTTTGGGCTATGTATGTCAGTGTGTTGGTACAAAACCAAAGAGGCAACAGACTGGTTTCAGGTCTAGAATACCATAATTTCTGTGCTGCCTGGCCCTTGGTATTTCAGGTTTTGGGTGATTTGAGGAGTCTGGAAGATTGCACACCAATATTTAAGGCATTCAGAGGATTATAGATCAACCTGTATGAATGAAGACAAGAGTGTCCTTTGAAGAAATTCCGAAAAGGAAGTTTGGACATAGTAAAAAAGTTAAATAGAAATCAGTAAGCAAAGAAAAGAAGATGGTGATCTCCATAAAACTCTCTATAAGATGACAAAGAATGGAATCTCAGATTTCTCTTCTCTGGAGCCAAAATTTATCTTGCTCTCCTTTACTCTCATTTTTTTTTCATTACTAGGCATTTTGTTTTATCCTCGGATTTTGCATTTCATTTCTGACCCTCCCTCCATTCAGTGGGTTATGTGAAAATATTTCCACTCAGTAAATATTTATTACTGAGTGTTCTCAGTATGTTCAGAACCTTTGGTGCATATAGAATGTAGTCCAAAAAATAGAAAAATTATTAACATGATTTCAGCAGTTATTTTCAAAGTATGGTCCATAGACCTCCTTGAGTTCTCTTGAAACATTTTAGGGTGTCCCTCAGGGCAAGAGTATTTTCATAAGAAAAAACATTTTTCGCCTTTTTCACCGTATTGACGTTTGCACTTAGGATGCAAGAGCAATTAACACTCTTAGCCTTAACACTTATCAAGACAATGGCACCAAACTGTACTAGTACTTGTTGTATTCTTCACTACCATTCACCCCCAGTAAAAATAAGTAAGTAAATATATAAGTAAAATTAAAAGCCAGTTTTACTAAACATGAAGCAGGAAAAAGTATTAATTCTATTTCATCTAGACACATAAGTACACTTGTTTTAAATGTTCTGTGTGCTGAAATGGGAAGTACGAATAAAAAATAGCTTCCACAAACCAAGGTATGATGATGATTGACTCAAAAATAAGCACTTGTGCAATTATTTGAGTTGCAAGCTGAATTAGCCAGTTTTCTATGGAACACCATTTTTACTTGAAAAAATGACTGACAGACAAATTGTGGTTATTTAGACTTGGATATCTGGCAGATGAATTTTTGAAATTGAGTGAAGTGACCCTGTCATTTCAAGAAAAATAACTGAGGATATTTGTTACCAAGGACAACATTTGAACATTCAAGAGAAAAATTAGAACTTTGGAAAACTTGTATCTGCCACCATAAGTTCAACAGCTTCTCAAAATTTAAAGGATTTTCTGATGTGATGAGTGGTGATATTAACAAACATTTCAAAGATCTGCATAACTCAGTCAACCAATATTTTACAAATGAGCAGTTCATAATGATACAAAATCACACATGGATAATAGATCCATTCAAAGTGCAAGGTAAAGCAACAGATTTTAATGTAGCAGAGTACAAGTTCATTGATATGGTTTTGGATTCCATTTGCCTAGTTTTGCTAGACTATCAAAGAAGACTATTCACAAGGCTATTATTGAATATGTATTGAAATATATATTGAATATGTTCAATATATTGAACATATATTGAAAAGGCTGTTAAAATTTTTCAACTACATATCCATGTGAGGCCAGATTTTCTTCATCCAAATGTAAATTATAACATTGAATTCAGAAGCAAATTTAAGAATCTAGACATTAAGCCAGATATTAAAGAGATTTAAAAATTTATAAAATAAAGAATAGTAAAGTAATAAAAATAAAATAAATAAAAAATATTTCAAAAATCTCAGTAGAGTTTTTCTTTTAGGGCTATGATTATTTTTTACCTAAAATATTATTTTAACATGCTATTGCTTTCTTATTGTTATTTATAAATTAATTAATAAATATTTTCATGATTTCTCTATTTTAATTTCTAATATAGTAAATGTTAATAAACTTAACCCATATAAACAAAAGCTTTTGGGGGTCCTCAATAATATTAACAATATAAAGAGGTCCTGAGACCAAAAATTTATATGACAAGGATGAATTTGATAATTCATCTTATTCTGTGGTACATTTATGTCTGTTACACTATGGACATGCCTTAGTTGAAATTATTATAATGCAGGTAACTGAGTCCCTTGAATTTATGCTGAATAAGGAAAATATTTATCATATTATACTTGTGTGTTTTCCATTACTGTAATATGAGCTGCACATATCAGTTTAACTCAGTAAGTTCTAGTAAAAGTAAGTAAAAAGTGTTGCAAAGCAAATCAGATATCATAAAAGATAAATGTTCCAATACTCTTGTTTGGATTTTCATCATCCCACAACCAAAACAATGTAAAATTTTTCTATTGGTCTTTTTTCAAGTACCCACCTTTCCTTCTTAGAATCTGCCCTCCACACAGTCACGAGTGACCTAACAGGCACATCAGATCGCCACTGTTTATAAGAGATGTCCAGGGGTAAAAGCCCAGTTTCTTCAGGATGCCTGGCTTCTTGAGCTGTTGAGGTTTATATCTTCCCCATGGTCTATCTACTCTACTATTAGTCCTGCAGAAATAACTGTGTTTCTGTGCATATCTGAAGCTGCTTCTGTCTCCAAGCCTGTTTCTTTCTCTGCCTGAAAAGGCACGATCTCTTCTTCCTTCAAGAATGATTCATTTCCTTTCTGTGCTATGGCTGTGCCCAGTACAGACTTAGATCGTTGCACCAACTGCACTTTACTGTGCTTATTTCTCAGCCTCCCTAAGCTGTACTGTGCCTTCTCTGCAATATGGTGCCATCTATTTTCTGATGTGACTGAGGATAATCATCACTGCCTAGTTCAGTTTGGGAGGCACCTAAGTACTCAATAGATGTTTGCTAAATGGAAATGAAACAAAACAAAAACATTTTAGGGTAACCTTTAATATCTGACAATTCTATACTTTAAATGATGTTTTTGCAAATCCATTTTTGTAAAAATATGCTTAAGAAGCACATAATAATTTTAATATTTTTATGCAAATTCCAAACTCCTATCACAGAGCCCATTTATGCTATGATTAAACACTCCTTTTCAAAGTAATTCTGAATATGTTTTTTTTTTCTTATTTTTAACTTTAGATTTTATGATGATTCAATTCTGAGAAATTCTATTACTTCTCTTTTAATCATTTGGAGTCATACTTTGGTTTTTGCTTGAGTCAAATTTTAAAAAACTTATCCAAATATTATCTTTTTATAGTTATAAAAGTTATAGTTACAGAGAACTTAGAATATTTTAAAAGTATAAAGAAAATAATATTTGCAATCTTATAATCTTGCAATCTTATAATCTTTTATGTGATGTTTTGCCCATAAGAATAGTAAGGTATTGCTTTTGATATTTAATATTTTCCTCTAAATAATTTTTATTTTTGTTGTTTTTTGGGATTTTGTTTTGTTGTTTCTTGGGCTTCCTATGGTGGTTTGCAATTTTTAACCTATCAGGTGTTATATCTTAAACATCTTTTTCATGCTGTCAGAAATAATTCAAAAAGATAATTTTAATGGCTCCATAATATTCCATCATAGCGTTTTACATTTGTTTCATTATTCCAACAGTCATAGAAATTTAGTTTCTTTCTAATTGGATAATTACTTTTGAGGTAAACTTAAATAAAACATTAAAAATACCAAGCATTTTACATTTCTATTAATAGTCATTAGATCTTTTGTTGTATAAAACAGAGCCGAAAACTTATGCTTTTCTTGATTAGGAAACAGAACTTCCACAATGTCCACATAGTACACACAAGAAGAAGGTACAGTCAACTAACACTTACGTGTGGGACAAACAATTTCAGGTGCGTGGTTTTGTGCAGTGGGCTTCTTAGCTTTCACCTTTGGTTCTTCCTGGTCCCCACTGAGAGTAGAGGTTGAAAACAGGGCTTGCCTCACTACTTTTATTCACTCCTCCTCTCACCATTTGTTCAAAATATATCCTTTTGCATTAGTTTATTAATTTTCCCAAACTTTTCCCTACTTTTAGAAATAGAGACAAAATAATTTAAATATTAACATTGAACAACTATACAAAAACCATTGCATTGTCTAACTGGTTTCTGATTTTTCTACCACTTTCCAGTAGCAAATAACACTCTTCTTAGACATCCAGATACAGTTTTAAAGAGATTTAAAATGTCCCTTAAAATATGTCTTTAACGAGCATATTGAATAATATGAGATTTAGAAGGGAGGTAAGGAAATGGTAATGGTTTTACAGTTCTCATTTTTTCTTCAAATATATGTAGTTATAGGTTTGGTATTATCTAAGAAAGAATCATTAATATCTTCTATGATATGGAAGAATCACATTATATCCCCAAACCAGAGTAACATTACAGTGTTAAAAACAACTCATTTTGTCTTAAAGTCTAGTGGTGGAATAGAGGCTTGAACAGAGCTTGGGTCCTTGGTGAAATTATTGAATGAACCAACCCTGAAGCCTTCTCTTCCTATAGACTTCCTTAGTTTAAGCCATCTTGAAGCCAAAAACTCCCTAACCAAAAAAAACCCCCCAAAACCCCCAAAAACAGTGGACTGGTTAGCATATAAAATGTAATGTTTTATAGTACTGTCTGAAGTTATTTAAAATTATAGTAAATCGATTCCATATTATATTTATGATTAACATCTATACTGATTGCTCAATCTGATAGACAAGTGAGGGCAACTGACCAATAACACTGTCTTAGCATTGTAAATGCTAAATGTTTTAGAATTCATAGTTATTGGGCCTTGGAATAGAATAGTCAGGAAGTTGGTCAGAGGAAGAAATAATTTTCTCAGTCATTCATTCGCTCATTTATTATTCAGTCACTTAACAAATATGTGTTGAGGACCTACTATGTATAACACTAGGTTTCAAGATACTGTCTTTTAAGTTTTTGGATTCTAAGTAAGAAATATAAACTGGGTATATAAAAATTATTTTAAAAACATAGAATTCATTGCTTCTTTGAGACTCTGAACATATTGCATACCATCTCTAAACCTCGATATTACTGATATTAAGAAAATCAATATTCTTATTTATAGGTACTACTCTTTTAATGCAAATTCAGTACCACCGTTTACTTTCTGTCTCTGTACATTTGCCTTGATTGGTCATAATGGGATTCAAAATTTCAGCTTAAATTTTGAACAAAGATTTTTCTCTATTGTAATAGCAACATAACACCAAAGGGAATTAATAGACATTCTATGAGGAACAATCATTTTTGACTTCAGGTGAAAAGAAAATTATGTAAAGAAATATATTTATCATTCAAATATTGTAGTTATTGTTTCTATAAAATTCTTCTTGAACTCCTTTAGAGGAGTAAAAGATAAAGAAATGATCGAGACCTTCTGATTCGTAAACAGAAAAGAAAGGGAATCAATAATTATCACTGCTTACATAATTATCAGTGTGGTATGAGTTTCTTTCATAATTCAGTGTTTTCAGTATATTTACTGAGTTGTGCAATCATTACTACAACTTAATTTTATAACATTTCCATTGAGCTGAAAAGAAACCTAATGTCCATTTGTAGTCACTTCCCACTTCCATTCTCAATCCTAGGTAACCACCATTTACTTTCTGTCTCTGTACATTTGCCTTTTTTAGACATTTGATATGAATGGAATAATGCAATCCATTATCTTTTGTGTCTTGCTTCTTTCACTTAACATGCTGTCTTTGAGGTTCATCCATGTTGCAGCATGTATCAGTATCATCGTATGCATATACCATACTTTGTTTATTCATTCACCAGTTAATGGACATTTGGGAGGTTTATACCTTTTGGCTATTATGATAAGGCTGCTATGAATGTTCCCATACAAGTTTTTGTATGCATGTTTGCTTCCATTTCCCTTGCTTAGATACCTTGGGGTGAAATTACTGGGTCATATAATTTATCTATGTTTAGCATTGTGAGAAACTGCCAAAGTGTTTTACAAAATGTACCATTTTACTTTCCCACCAGCAATATATGAGGATTCCAGTTTTTCTACATCCTCAGCAACACTCGTTATTATCTGTCTTTTTGATTATACCTATCCTAGTGGGTGTGATGTTGTATCTCACTGTGGTTTTGGTTTGCATTTCCCTCATGGCTAAGGATGCTGAACATCTTTTGATGTGCTTATCAGTTCCTGTACCTTCTTTGAACAAACGTCTATCCAAATCCTCTGCTTATTTTTATATTGGGTTTTTTGTCTTTTTATTATTGACTTGTAAGAGGTTTTTAAAAATATATTCTGCATATAATTCCTTATCTGCTATATAATTTGTGAATGATTTCTCCCATTCTTTAGCTTATTTTTACTTTCTTGATGTTGTCTTTTGAACTACAAATAATTTTTTATGTAGTACAATTTATCAATTGTTTTTCTTTGATCGCTTGTGCTCTTGGTGTTATATCTAAGAAATCATTACCTCATCTAAGGTCATGAAGAATTACTCGTATTTCTCAAACAATTTTACAGTTTTAGCTCTAACATTTATATCTATGATTCATTTTCAATTAATTTTTGTATGGTGCTATGCATGGTTCCAAATTCTTCCTTTTGCATGTGGGTATCTAGTTTTTCCAGCACCAATTGTTGAAAAAATTATTCTTTTCCAATCAAATTGTCGTGGTGTCTTTTTCAAAAAATCAATTGGCCAATGTCCTATTAGTTGCTCATCAAAAGCTGAATTGATAACAATTTTTATTAAAGTTGTGTTCTCTTCTTATTTATTCAAGAGTGAATCAGAATAAAAACCATTGCTACTTACTTTATATATATCATATGTCTATATATTAAGAAAACTATTTGGTCACTTTATGAGACCTTCCAATAAATCATAAATTTCACCATACAGTGTTCTTTACTATAAAATGTTCTGTATTTTAGGTTTTGATTTTTGTTATAGGTTTTGAATTTTTAACTATTGTGCTTGCACCTCTCACTCTTGGGAAATGGCATTATTATTCCAATTACTTTACTGATTAATTCAGAAACTATTTATTGTGTGCCTCTCACAAGTAAAGCACTTTGCATAGTATAGTGAAGAATGCAGACATGGATGCTGTTCTCAAGGTGTTTATGAATTAAGACAGAAAATGAGACATTTACAAGTAAATATAATAGGAAGTAGAAGTTGGCAAGTAATGTGAGAATTGCAGATAAATGTTTATGGGAATTTAAAGATGACTTGCTATTTATTTTGGAGAAGTGCTGGTGGATAAAGGGATTAACAGTCTATGTAACAGCAAATTTGGCTCTACAGTGGCCTATAAAAATAGTTAAGGGGATCACAAAGAATAAGCACTAAGTATCTGACTGATGAATATAAATAAAATATATGTAGCTATTAAGAAGTATGGCCTGTGATAAAAATAATTACAAATAATAATAATCATTGTACATGACATGCCAGTTACCTGTTTGTTGTCTCTCAGCTCCAAGTTCACCCTTTGGAACCTAGCCAGTGATTGTGCATTGGGCTCCTTAAGCATTTGTCCTGTACAGTGAGCATGATGTTCAGCTTTGTCAGTAGAGGGCGCTAAAAGGAACACTGCAGGAGGGAGGGGCTGCTCTCCCCGCTACATTTTGTTTTTACTTGCTCCTGGCGCATGACCTATTAGACATGTGCATGTATGGTGACATGTAGTGATACTCTTCCCCAGCCACAGCCCAGCTGGGGCAGTCCGTGATGACTTCAGTACCCACATGAGGGCTCAGTGACTACCTAGCCCCAGCCCTCCCAACACAGAGGCCACTTGCTCCTGGACTCACGCTTACAGCTGTGAGGGCCCATCGACCAAACTTGGCTGAGCTCTGGAGCGTTATTCTTGCTTGCCTGACAACTATGGCCCAGCCCTGGCCTGAACACCTCAGCAAACTATGCTGCCATACAGAAGAGGGTCTCAGCTACCCCTTTTCCAATGAGGTCTGAACCACAGCCTTAAGAAGGGGAACGCTTCTCTGTTTATCTTCCTTTGGGTGCTCTCCCTCATCCCTAGAATACTCTTTAGACTTTTCTTACATCTTTATAGTTACTCTGCTATAATAACTTAATAATCCTTCATATTAAAGTTTTCCTGTTTAAATTTGTATGTGGTTTCTGCCTCTTGATTGGCTCCCCAACTGGTACCTATTGCTATAAGATCTTTTGCTCAGTTCATATTATTGATTTTCCAGTTCCTCAGTTCCTTAGGAGTGATAAAAGCTTAATTTCACACCACTATCCCTGAAAAAGAATTAGACAGGTGTGACATATCTCCTCACATGGCATCATGGAAGATGGCTTTTTCACTAGTGAATATTGGATATGTTCTAGCATCCCGTTCATAAATAAATATTAGGCATTCATTGACCAAATCAAGTGTTGTTGATCCTATTTCCAGTTCAAGTAAGTGCTTGGTTTCAAATTGAGTTATCCATATAACAGATTTTGTAGGGATTGATTATTTTGGCCAAAGTAAACCAAAAGAGATAGATTTTAAACTATTTTCTTATGGTCATGTATGTGATGATTATTTTAATGTAAAGGCTTTCAATAATGCATAACTATGTATGTAGAAGTTTTAAAATACATGATATCTGTAGTTCACAAAATCATTTGTTAATTGCCAGAGCCTTGATTTACATTCAGGCCTGGTGTTAGCCATGTTAATAACTAAATGGAGTCCCTCGTTCTTAACTTTATGATCCTTTGGCAAAAGGGGGAAACCCTGGATAAAGCAGTTTTTAAATTTTTATGATTGATTTCTTTTAACTCACAAATGGCCATACCTCAAAGATTTTAAAAACAACCAAAAACAATAATAGCCAGGCTACAATTTCATTAACTCTGGGATCTTTTAAATGTGAAAATATTTACCATTTTCTAAAGAATGCCCACTATCTTAGGGGTGAGGTACACCAAGCAAATGTGTACAAAACATTAAATTAAGAAAACTTCATATTCTTTCCTCTATAGCAAAACTCCTAAAAAATAAGATAGAAGATAAAAGATATTCTACTCAGGACTTAACTGAAGTTCTTTGAAACATGTCAGAAATAAATCAAGAAATTGTTTCATTTCCTTTTAGAAGTGTTCACCAAAGATAAAGTATTATCTGTTATTTTTAATCCCAGAGGAATTACTTTCTCAGGACCATGATATTAATTGTTTCCTTTCTCATAAGCAGCCCTGAGCCTTCTTATAAAGAGCAGGCTGGCAAGACAAAGTGACCAATTCACTTTAAAGATGAAGAAACTTTTCTGTTAAGGGCTGTTGACCAAGAAACATCAGTTAAAGATCCCAAACATAAAATGCACCTTAATTCACTTTTAAAAGGGATTATCCTAAGGGGGAGAAATATAAAATGTTAAAAGGACATGGGTGTTAAATGGAGTCTTAGAGATGATCTGATCCAACCCTTCATTTTATGAAACTCTCTTGTCCTATATAGTCCAACCCCACATTTTGTAGATGAAGAAGAAATTAGGAGAGGTGAAATGAAGTATCTCTGCTCTCCAAAATAAAGATCTGAATTTTGAACCATCTTTTCTTCTTCTATATAAACCTCCCAATTCCCCTGTCGTCTCCACACCTATGTTCTCAGAGGTCTTGATCCTCTACTTAGCTCTTTTTCTCCAGCATATAAGAGATATTTCCCTTCTTATCAAAATGTTCCTTCTCCCTCTTGCTATAGTAACATCCTGTCCTATTCATAGTTGAGCTTCTTGAAGAGAGACTCAGTCAGTGTCTCCATTTCTCATTGCCCATTTACTTTTTAAACCACCACAATCGTTTTTATATTTCTAGCACTCTAGAACTTTTATATGTTCACTAAGGTGCCTAAGGATAACCATGCTGATAATCCAATGAACTTTTTTCTGTTCTTATTTTACTAGATTATGCTATAACGTTAAACAATGTCGATCACTGTCTCTTTCTTACACTTTCTTCCCCGGTTTCCTCTTCTAGAAAATGGGGATTACTCCTTTTGTTTTCTGTAAAAATTAACTGTTGCATTTTAAGAATGAAAGCATTCCTGTTTTACTAATGTCTAGTTTCATCATTTTCCTTAGAAAGTTGCAATAAACCTGTTTATGGCTCTCGTCTTTCTGCTCAGTTCTTCTCTCTACTACCCATAAGTATCACTGATAAAATTAACTGACTAAATTGAGTTTGATATCAAATCATTCATTCATTCTTTCACTCAGCAGATATTTATAAGCATAGTGCTAGGCACTATGCCATGAACAGAGATATATTTCCAGCAAATGTGGTACTGTGGAAGGAACCGAGGGGCTGGACTCAGATGAGTCATTATTCATATCCCAGCTCTAGTTGTATATTGTATCAATTTGATTAAGGTTTATTTTTCTGAATTTTCTCATTTATAAAGTATGGTACTAATGCATATCTGCAAATTGTCTCCTAAAGTCTAAAGTTCATGTTTATCAAGTACATAGCATGACTTAATAGATGCTTTTAATCACTGTTAGCATTCTACTTTGTACTTCTTTCTAAGTGATCAAAAAGATCATATTAATTTTAAATGCCTTACATGTTCTTAGCCCTTTTCCTTTGTCTTCCTGGCAAATTTCCTCTTATTTTAGAAAACTCATTTCAGCTCTCACCTACTTGGGAAACTTCTCTTAGCAATGTTTCTGCTCCTACCCCTATCCTGAAAGAATTGATCAAAGAAGCCTCATCTGTGCTTCCTCTGTGTCCCATAGATAATTTCCTATTATACTTAACACAACTTACATAACTTTCCCAACACAGCCAAAAATAAATAAATAAAAATAAATTAAAAAAAAGAGTTCAAACTTTGTCTTTAAATTAACAAAGTAATACAAAAGTATAATGTAACTCTTCAGTCTTAAAGTGAGGTTATTTTTTTTTAAGCATTGATTTAGATGAATACAGTAAGATTATTTCATCATTTGTTGTACTTTTTAAAGCTCAAATATTTATTATTTATATCACTGTTTTAAATTTCAGGCAATATTTTCTTAGCTTTTAACATATATGCCAAGTTAAGGATTGGCCAGCCAGATTGCTGTTTAGGCATGTAGTCATTCTCATTTTGAATATTAATATGATACATTGTTGTTATTATTTTATGTAATGTGCCAATATAAAACTTGTGAAATGTCAGTATTCTAAAATATAGAAATGGAAAAGATGTTTGGTTGGCAAATAGTTTTTTTTTAATATTATTTATTTATTTATTTGGCTACATCAGGTCTTAGTTGCGGCACTCGGGATCTTCACTGAGGGATGTGGGATCTTTTGTTGTGGCACGCGGGCTTCTCTCTAGTTGTGGAGTGCGGGTTTTTTTCTCTTCTCTAGTTGTGGCACGTGGGCTCCAGAACGCATGGGCTCTGTAGTTTGCGGCACGCGGGCTCTCTCTTTGAGGCGCCTGAGCTCAACAGTTGTGGCGCAGGCTTAGTTGCCCCGCAGCATGTGGGATCTTAGTTCCCCCACCAGGGATCGAACCGGCATCCCCTACATTGGAAGGCGTATTCTTTACCACTGGACCACCAGGGAAGTTCTGGTTGGCAAATAGTTTTAATATTCAACATATAAATTTACTTACTGGCTCTTGTAATTATAAATGAGAAAGGTTAAATAAGATTTCTCTTTCATGAAACTTTAATTAGTAAATGGCTTACAAATCTCACATCCACATTACTAACTCAAAGGATGTAATTCTCTACTTTAATATTAATTTCAGTGTACATACACACATATACACAGATATATACATACATATGTATTTCTTGAGAATTGTTTATATGCATTTGAGAAGAAAACAATCTAAACAATGCAGATTGCACATAAATATTTCTACAGTTAACTCCATTTATCTGGATATAAGTTCTCTAATTCTCCAAACTTCTAGAACTCAACCTCCAATTGAATACATAGGCTTTTGAACATTCCAAATATCTTTTCATATCTTTTGCTTCAAATTGAAGTCTACATGGCCTCACATATAAAATTTTTTTAATAGACACCTATGTAAAACAGTTCTTTCAAATCCTGGCATTTGGAAAGAACAAATTAATAGGGACTAGAGGAGGAAGTAGAGATGGAGATATCCAGAATTAGGCATTCCCTTCCAGGCAAGAAGGGGAGAGAAGTTAAAAGTAGAAACAAAGTGTAATTACCATATATTTATAAACTCTTAAATAAAAAGAGAAAACGTATATAATATTTTTAGAAGATTTCCATCAGTAATGGTGAATACATAGAGTATTTCATTAATTCCATGAAAGGGCAAATTTGGGGATGTTTGAGAAAAGTGATTAATGCACTTTAGGACCTTCATCTTAACTCAATATCTTGAGATAGCCTTAAAAAATGAGAAAACAGAACAATAAAAATCACACATATATTAAAATTGATAGTCACCTAGAATAATACGGATAAAAACAACTGATGCGGGCTTCCCTGGTGGCCCAGTGGTTGAGAATCTGCCTGCCAATGCAGGGGACACGGGTTCGAGCCCTGGCCTGGGAAGATCCCACATGCCGCGGAGCGACTAGGCCCGTGAGCCACAATTGCTGAGCCTGCGCGTCTGGAGCCTGTGCTCTGCAACGAGAGAGGCCGCGATAGTGAGAGGCCCGCGCACCGCGATGAAGAGTGGCCCCCACTTGCCGCAACTAGAGAAAGCCCTCGCGCAGAAACGAAGACCCAACACAGCCATAAATAAATAAATAAAATTTAAAAAACAAACAAACAACTGATGCCTTGTGAATAGAAATTATGTCAGACCAATTTAATTTCCTTCTGTGACAAAGTAAAAAGTCATGTTGATTAAGACAAAAATAATAGATATCACTTATCTGTGCTTCAGGGAGGCTTTTGTATATCTGTACATGATCTTTTATCATTAATTTCCAACTTTTGTATAAGAATTATGAAGGACCACCACATGAAAGAAGTTGAACTTTCAGTGTCTCTTGATGGTAACAATACACTTTGATTGTCAAAAAAGACATCTATGAAAGAATTTATATTTTATTAAGTACTACCATATACAATTATACAATTAAAAGAGATTATGGTATGAATGTGTACATGGCATGTATTCAGCATGAATCAAAAGCCAGGGTGGGCATTATAGAGTCTTAGAATCTTTAGAATAACTCTGAATCTGCTTTCCTGCAATTATTGCCTTATTAATCTAATTTAATTTAAAGTTAATTGTTAGGGTAATGTTCAAGTGATTCAAGATGGTTAAGAATGATTCCATGATATCAGGGGGAAATATATTAATTACACTATTGAAATCAATCCAGAGATTATTACTGTTTAATAACTTTTCACTGACCTCAATGTTGAAATTGGGAATAAAAGTTTAAATAGTATATAGTAAATCATATTAATAGCTCTGAGGGATACAGGAATAGGACACAGAATAACCTTGAAACTTTTAGAAACTGGTTCATTAAAGCAAGACAGATTCTAGTGTAAAGTTCAGCCAAGGTGTAATATATTGTGAATCACGAACAAACTATACAAATCACAAGATGGTAGAAAAACTAGTCACAAGTTGGTGGAATCAAGACCCTTATGTTTAACAGGAAGTCAGTAAATATTTGTTTTTGCTGATTAATAGCAGGAAGAGGATCATAGGATATTTTTATATCTAAAGATCAATTTTATTTTTTCAATCCTTTTTTTTAATGTCAAATTGATTTGTGCAAGTTACAGGCTAAGTGAATAAAGATACCCTATTACTGGAACACTTGACCCAGTAATTTGTAAAGAAAATGTATGCAAAAGTCAGGAATCATTTTTATGCTATTCTTATTACTATTATTCCTTTAGAGTCTCTAAGCAGATCAGTGAAGTTGGACAGAAATTGGAAAGAAGCAAGTGAACAATGCCAATGATTACGTAGTATCCATGATAGGGGCTTAAAAGATTGAAAATTTTTCAGTTTGGAGAAGAGAAAACTAAAGGGAGACATGATAACTGTCTTCAAATATATGTAGCTTTGTCACAAGGAGATGTGATTGGATTTTTTTATCTCTGTGGAAAGATAAATCACTGGAAATGGGCATAAACTATAGCAAGGGAGAACTTCATTTGTTTATTTCTTTTCTACTTTCAAAAGTGATTTGATCTGACTTACAAAATCAAATACAATATAAATCAAAATAGTAAAGACCAAACAAACTAAAAAGAGTGGTGTATTAGATGTTCCCAAACCCTGAAGTGTTATAATGATTTTTACTTGGTTCTCAACTTAGCTTTGTGCTTCTAATAGTTAAAGGCGAAGGGTGGAGGGTTATAATGTGTTCATAGATAAATCCCCGTGTCTACACCGGAAAGTTAATCAAAGGGAGCCCACTGCAAATCTCTGCTAGCCCTACATTGTCTAATATGTAACTGAGCATGGTTGTAGTTTAATAGTTTCTTTGGTGTTTGATTAATTGGTCGATTGGTATTTAGTGATCTTCCTTGTTGTTGTTGAATTCCATTCTACTATATGCCTAGCAACTGTATGTCTATGCCAACTGAATAGAAATTTCTGGTATTTTTATCATCTCCAACTTATTTTCTGCATTTGGCCCTAGTTTGAAACATCTAAAACACTAGATATTTTTGTACTAGGATTCTTTGAATTTTGAAGTGCAACGTTCTGGATGTTGTTCCTTATTTCTGCCAAAAGATTATATAATAACATATAAAACTGTGACTTTATTTGGAAAATGAATTTGGCTCAATTTAATATGCTGGGCACAACTTAGTGTCACCTGCACTAAAACTTATTCTGACAGATATTCATTCTACAAGGTCTAAATTGATCATTTAAAAGGACACTTTCAACCACTCAAGTCATTAAGTGACCCAGAGATGCCATTTGCAGGTAACCCCTTCTAACAGACCTATCAGGATAAACGTCTCTTCAAAATCAGTCATTCTCTAAGTGGCATTCTTTTCTTTCTTTTGTAATGTTTAAAGTATAGTAATAACGGCAGCCTTTTTTTTTTCTGGTCAAGATTTTTATCCATTCTTTATAACATAGAGATCTGATATCCCAAATAGGCATTTGTCCAAGTGCTTGAAATTATGTTAGACCATGTTTTGAGGAAGATTTGGCCTGGAAGGATTCTTTTAGTCTACTTTTAAGAAAAGTTAGGATGGCTCAATTTCTCACTGAGAAAAGATGTTGAGACAATAAATGTTTCTAACCAAATATCAGCCCTGTTGCCTAAATTTCTGGTTTTATAACAAGAACATTGAACTATGAAACAGTAGACCCAGATTCAAATCTCAAACGTCCTACAAACTCTCTAACTGGGGCTAGTCACCCCATTATATGTGATACTTAACTTCATTGGGCCTTCATTTTCTCCTTTATAAGGTATAGTTAAAATTTTAAGAATCTGTTATGTGCAAAGTGTTTTTACATTTTTTTTTTGGTGGGGGGGTGGGTCAGGGAACACTTGTTTTCAAGGAATAAAAACACATTCAAGGTAATGTAAGTCAAATGGATTATTTACTGAAAATCCCATAGACCAAAATACAGCTAAGCCATAAAGAGACTAAACTGAACTGAGAAGTCAGGAGCCAGATCACAACAGCTCCCTCTTTCTCGGTGTTTGCACGCTTACTTTTGTCTCTGCTTCTCTGTCTTTTGCTGCTTTGGCTGCTGTCCTCTGCTTGCTCGTGGCCAGATAGTACTTCCCAGCCTCAACTCTGTATCACTCCATTCAGGTTCCCATAATGTTCCGACTCACTCAGTCCACTCCAATCTAATCATTCTCCAGAAAGAGAATCCTATCTGCTCAGTTAAGCTTATGGATTGATCCCCCTGTGATCAGTGGGGGATCATTTCACCTACTAGGCTATGGCCGTGGGGAAGGCATGGGAAAGTCAGGTGGTGTAAACGTGTTCGTCTAGGTTCATCTTTCAGCCCAGGTTACACATGGGGCTGAGTAAGCACCCCAACTGTGTTATTATAAGAATTATTCACATTTTATAAGTGATGGATTTGAACTGAAGGAGGTCATGAAACTATTTTTAATGTCACAATTTTATTAAGGATTAGAACCAAAATTTGAACTGAGATATCCTTATTCTAGGTCCTGTGATATCACCACAAAACTTTCATGGTTGACAAATAAACCTCCAGGTTATAAATGACCCTTCCTCCATTTAAATTATTGAATCATGGATTCCTCTCTAATCAATAAACAGATACTCGCATGAATTAACTTAATTCCTTAGGTGCCAAATGCTTGCTTTTGATATTTATAAAGTATGCCTGACCTAGTCCATTCATCCATATCAATGTTTCTCAACACTTGCCCATTGATTAAGTATAAGCCCTCCATCTTAATCACCTGGACGGGTGGTTTAAAAACAGATTCCAGGCCCAACTTCAGACTTCTGAAACAAAATCTTGGGGTGGGCCTTGGACTTGTGTTTTCAAAAAGCTTCCCCGGGTGATATTTATGAATAAAATCATATATATCCTCAAGGTTCAGTGTCTATTTGATACATAAGCAATATGCTGTATTATTTTAGTTCTACACAAATTAAAAAATCTTTACTTAATTAAACTTTAATGTTACATTCTTAAATTTTGTAGAAAGGAGAATGAATGAAGCTCTGAAAATTTTTATTATCGCTCTATGTTTGAGTTCCCTTAGTTTGGTGATGACATATATGTTAGAATGAGATGTGGGAGAAGGACAGTAGCGTTGCCCTTCTAATGACCTATGACTGAGCAGATGGCCTGAGGTCAGCCTCTGATTCTGAATTCATTCATTTATTCATTCATTCAAGAAAACATTTACTGAACGCAGTAAATGGCACACATTTTGGTTCTCCCGTATATCAGATAGAATGATTTTGCTTATACCTCTAGGAGAGTTGGGAGAAAACATAGGATCCAAGAGATTTAGTTCTTATTGGATGTTTGAGCAATTTGCCTTTTTCCTTAATGCTGAAGTTGTCTTTTCTGCCTTTCTCTTTGGTGGAAAAAAGAAAAAACAACAATTGAGCAGTAGCAAAAAGGGTCTTGACTTATCTACGCAGCCAACAAGATTTGTCAGGTTATAAAGATGCCCGGAGTGCTGAGGAAAGCCTGCACTTGTATCAGACCTGTCAACTCCATCCCTACAGCTCAGTTAATGTCCTCTACCAGTGCTGTTGAATCCTTGATGTTTTTATAATCCTGTTTCTAGGCTCGAAATGAAGCTCAAACTAAATAAAGCATACAATAAATTTATCCATTTTTTTCCTTTATTCAAATCAGTAGCATCTAAGTCCTTCTTGTAAGGACCCTCTGCTTTAGTTACCAGATAGATAAAAGTATTTAAAACTGCTGTGTCTCTAGTTTCTAAAAATTGTCAAACAATTTTCTTTCCTTGTAGCCAGTGTTTAAAGGAATTACTGTTAGATTAGTTATGTGAATTCTAAAAATGAAAGAAAGGAAAAGCAAATCTCTTTTTCATCTCAGCTGAGAGCCAGCAGTGCTGCTCCAGAAAGAAATGATTTTATTTCCAGCCTCTTTGCAGCGTCTCTGTACTGCATTAGTGCAGTGTTGCAAAGCTTTGCATTGTATACCTTTCCCCGTCAGCCAGACAGCTGGTTCACTGTGTTTCCCATAAAAGTCATTGTTCAAGAGGGGGCAAAAAACAAAAACCCCAATGCAGGATAGACCATTATGTTCTGACATCTGTTTCATGCAGATTGTGGTACAATAACATGCTAGTAATTGAAATAGAACGTAATTGTAGTCTGAATTAGTTTTGGTAAATTGCATTATTTTAAAACACAAATCTTAGGGAAATGAAATTTTAAACTTGGATTATTTGGTTACAAGTAACAAATAGCAGTATGAATAAACCAATAGATAATATAAAATATTAGATTTTGGAATTTAGAATATGGAGGATTTCACTTTAAAATATGAAATTTAATGAACAATTTTTCAATTAATCAAAAAATTTGGAAGGCTGTTAAGTACATATTACTCTTCTGGGTGTTATGGGAAGTGAAAGGGATTTGTAACAATGGTAAAAGTATAACATATTAGCTACATTTTATAAGAAAATATCTGTCTTGTGCCCAGTGAGTGGTAGAGACTCTACAGGCTGTGGACACTGGTGACTGGGGAAGGCTTTATGGCCTAGACTCTTTTTAAGAAGAGCTAAATGTTGCCAAATTCATATTGTCCTTTGATTTTTGCTAGGAATGTATTGTCCCACATCTAAGGTAGAAGGGAGTATATCATTGCTTTATCTCTCAAAAGTTTATAGGTTTATGCCTCACGCAAATGTGTAAGAGCATTTTTCTCCTTGTTATTATGGCTGTTCAGGTTTATTGGTTTCATCCTTAGTGATCTGACTACACAGGATGTGAGGAAGCAGATATCATCCACACCAAAAGCTGGGTTTTCAGAACCTTCTATTTGAGAAGTCCGCTTAAAATGGAAGCCAATATTTTTAATATAACCATCATTATTTACACATATTGAGGCCACAATGAAATTAGTTAACTTGATCTGTCTTGCGATTTTATTTTTACTGCCATCCCTTCACCATTTGTGAAAATCTACTTGCCACTGGTTTTAACATTGTTATTAATTAAATAACATTATTGTTAATCATTATCAACTTTTGAAAAATAAATCCCACTACTGATTCCTCTCAGGAGTTAAGCACTGTTTTCAGGAAAAATTCTAGAATAAGTGGGCTTTCTCTGGTACTACTACTTTATACTCTTAGCCCCATTTCATCCTTTTATATAGTCTCTCCCTGGCATTTGATAATTCCGTCAGAAAATCCCCACTAAAATTGGTTCATCCATAAGTATACTCCCACTGAAAGTAACAGTATCTGCCCAACCACACACTTGACCTCTTCCCACCAAAAAAAAAGAATTCCCGGCCCCTCAGTCTGACTGATTGACCCATTTTGATTCAGAGAAATGAGCTAGACATTGAGAAGTAAGCAGTCTCTTTAAATTAATTCACAGTGGCATACGAACGACTCATATACTTCACAGAGATATTGGTCTTTTAAAAGAGAATGCTTGTTAACTGACCCAAAAATGTTAATTAATTGAATGTTAGGCAATGTGAAAAGAAGTTTTAGCAGAGAAGACTTTCTTTGAATTTAGGGTTGCCAGACTTAACAAATAAAAATATGGGATACCAAGTTACATTTGAATTTCAGATAAGCAATAGATAATTTTTTAGTAGAAGTATGCCCCAATATTGTATGGGGTATGCTTATACTAAAAAAGAGAATCTGTTGTTCATCTGAGGTTCAGATTTAACTGGATGTCACATATTCTTTCTGTCAGCCCTATTCAGATTCCTTAAATCATCATGGCGGCTACTAGTATTCACATGGCTTAAGCTACTCCAATCTGCCAGCCCAGCCCCAGTGATGAGTTGATCTTTGAACACCATTATGTTTCCTCCACCCAACACTCTACCCAGAAAAGTGCAGCAATTTTCTCAACAAGTCAAGCACTCATCTAGACCAACCCTATAACTTTTAAAAAACAATCATACCCTGCCTAGCCCAGGGGCTTTGGGACTTTACTGGGGCTGGGGGTGAAGTAGCAGGTGAAAAGTATTTGGGAATTGAAGCAGAAGGAAAAATAATTTGAGTGTAAGCTTTAGTTGAATATAATAATAGTCTTTACATTATTTATAAGGTTTTATTTAACAAAGCATATAATTGAACAACTTCAGCTGCCACCTGCTATGGAGGATAACAAAAAGGGAAATTTTTCTCAGCACTTAAATGTTAGAAAATATATTGAGACGCAAGAACAGAAATGGATCCAAAAAGCATGCTTTTTTCTTTTCTTTAGGAATTTTTGTTTTAACTATCTCTTCACTGACACCTGGATAAAAGCCATTGGCACCACGAAAATGGTTAGGTAGAAAGAATGCAGGACATGCATTGAACTTTGTTTTCTTGTCTCACAGGTTTATTAACATTCAGTTTGATGTATCAAAAATGTCTTTAAATGAAATGAGTGTTAAAATGGACATCTAGATTAGAGAAAAATCACTCTGGCCTGATAATTTTGTGTGAGACTATGAATACAGCTGGCACAATGGTTGTCCAATTATTAAAACATGGTTTATCGGTAATAATTCAGAACAGCTTTGCAGCTCACTGCCCACACACACACACACAGACACACACACACACACACAGACACACAGAGTCTCTTGACTTGTGGGGTTGGAAGAGATGTCCAGTTTTTAGTGCTTCAATGTTCAACATCTGTTTCCCTCCACCCTGGGACTAAAAAAGTGAATTCAGTAAGGTCAAAAAATGCTTAATTCTCAAGTCAAGGGCCAAGTGGCCTAAAGTCTATTTCATAAAGTAGCTTATAAAGGGAATTTACTTACCTTCCAGTATTCCCAATATTGTTCTTTTCCACTTGCGAACTTATATCCTTCACAGCCCTGCTCAGTGCCTTCTACCTGGTATACATTCAATAAACATTTGAAGAATGAACAAAATTCATTGCACATATCATGTGTTGCACAGAGAGACAGGAATAGTCCCGGCTAAGGCTCTGCTGTGACAGATGTTCTGGACATCTGGTCATATCCACTCTATACAAATCTGTGCTAATCATCAGCTGGTGGGCACTCAATCTAGACAAAGCTATAGCAATAGCTAGAGGGTCACTTTAACCCAGACCAGTACACTACAGAAGTAATTGTAGTGAGAATGACTGAACTCACACCACAGACTGAAAGGTAAAGCAGCTAACATAAGTATAATTGTATATAAAATAAGTGAATCATAATTGTATGTCACAGATGAGAAATAACATATAAAGAAAATTTAATATAGTGAATCCTTGAATCAGGAAATCATCTCCATCTTTCATCTTTCAAGATCTATTTTCTGTAAGTTCTTTCAGCTTATCCTGTACTGGTAGGGTTTTTCTTTGAACAAAGAGTCCATAGTAATAACTGCACATAATGTTATTACTTTGTCTATAAGTGTTCAATGTTCAGATTTTATATATACAGAATCTCTTTCAACTGAATTTCGGCAGCTCTGATACTCCTGGTCTCAGTTCCTCAAAACACAGGGAGGTTCCCTTTGTCTTCAAGCCGTTGGGAAAACTGAAGGTGTCCATCAGCAGATCCTCCTCCCCCAGGGCCATTCATTTGTGTGCAACACTCTTCGCTCCCTCCTCCGCCATCTTTTTCTCTTTTTCTTCCCCCTGTAGTTCCATCCCGCCTCTACCCAGCTGCCCCTCAGTTCTGTGCTATATTTCTCAATATACCTACTCTGCCCTTGGCAGTTTTGCTTTGTGAAGAGATGGTGCCATACAAATTCTCTGAGCAGGAAGAGAAACTTCAAATTGAGTTCATGCTAAAGAGCCCCCTGGGCAGAATTCCACCCTCCAGGCTACTTCCTGTGTGACACCATTTCCACACCCTTCTGGCTGCAGCAGCTCTGGGACTTCTCTTGAACTATTTCATACCCTGAGCTGTCAGGCAACACTCCTAAGAGTAAAGGGTGGAAGTCCTCCCAAAATAAAAATAAACATAACTATGAATTCTTAAGAACACCTAGACATTCAGTAAAGATGCGACCAAAGAGATGGACTCTATTTCTCTGAGGAACAGAGTCTAATCATGTGTGCTATGAGTCCTGAAAGTGTTTACATACTGATTGAAAATATTGCATTCTTTCACTGAAATGATGATCAAGGTAGATATTTGCAAAGAGGGAATGTAACCGTTCCCCCACCCTCCCCGCCCCCGACATCTTGTGTTAAAATGCTAGAGCCAGCTTCTACTTTCCTTCAAAGGGAATCATACCAAGTAAGCCTGATGTTTTTTTCCTCCCATTATTGTCCCATAGCCATAAAAGGACAAATGCCGACTCTAGCACCATGTCCCCTGGCTGCTACTTATAGCTACAGAACTCCCACTTTGATGAGGGCTCTCAGCACAAATGGCTTGCACTGCCTGAGAGAGAGCAACAAGAATAATGACATTCATTCTGTCTGTATCTTTGTGGGGGTTTATATTAAATTACTTTTTGATGGTGGTTTTCAAAAAAAAATTGAGTGGACTCAAGACATTTCTGCAGAGGAGGGGGGAGGGTGGGGAAGATGAGCAACAGAAGTGAGATGGGGGCTGAGGAAAAGGAAGGGGATGGGGAATCAAGGAGAGTTGGGACAGAAAAGATGAGCGATGAGAAAGGGAAGAGTGAGCAAAAGAACGGGACCGGCCTCTGCACTTCTGCGCTCCAATGAATCCCCTGTGTTCAAAACCTGCTGTGTGTAGCCTGGAGTGAGGTGTGCCTCCGCCATTCCCAGTTAAGCAGGGCTGGGAGGCCCACATTAGGCTGTTAGTGCCCTTCACCTCACAGTCTGTCCAAATCCGTAACCACAGACACAGTTGTGAGCTATGAGTCTTCTACTCTGTATCCTCCCAAATCTCTGTGACCAGATCCCTCACCCACCAAAATAAGATTGCTTCTAACGCGGAAAACATGGAAATTTTAACTTAAATAATTTGTTCATAATTAGGGCTGCTACTGTATTCTTAATACAAATGAATCAAAGCTGTGCCAAAGAATTCCCTTCAGTTATTCTGAGTAGGATTATCCAAAAGAGAACCTGAATTTCACAAGGTTTGTAATCTGGGCTATCTGCCATCTGACTTTTTATAACTGGCATCTCTCGGAGGAAGAAAAAAAAAAAAAAAGCATCCTAATGATACTTCTGTTCTTCATGACAGAACTACAGGTAGAGAGCCTGATAAGCTGAATCTCAGTCAAAAGTTGTTTAAGAGATACCATGTTTCTTTATTACTTGTTTAATCAATTTAGCAATCTGGTCATTGATTAGCGGCTTTCACAGACAGGTTAGTTAACTTTGCTGTGTTAAACAACCCTGAAGTCTCAGTGATTTACAAACTTGTTAGTGGCTGCAGGTTGGCTCTGGCGGTTCTGGGATGTGTCCTCCAATCCCAGGACCCAGACTGAAGGAGCAGCCCCTGTTTGAGACTCAGGGCAGTCTCAGGGCAGAGGGAAAAGAATAAGAATCTGGGTTGACCATAACATTGCTGTGAAAACTTCTGTTTGATTGAAGGCTATGTTTTTGTCTCACATTCCTTTGGCCAAAGCAAGTCACATGATCAAATGGAAAATGGGGCAAAGAAGTACATTCCAGGAGCCCCACCTACTGGAAGGGCCTGCAGGCAACATGGCAGCTGGTGGAGATGTATAATCCCCTTACCATAATTAAATACCATCATGGTGCCCAAATCACCCCTTCAAGTTCATAAAATCTGCTACTCTGTGCCATGCTTAGTACAGGAGTTTTTGGTAAGACTAAGAGCCTCCCTGCCAAGGATCTAGCCTCCCAGCTGTCCCCTCTGAGATTGTATCACCTGCCTGGGGCACTGCCATCCCCTTCCCTGTCTAGAGACTCTCACAACTCACCTGTACAACTCTCTGCCCTGTCTCCTCTGCTCTGGAACTTCTAACCTCTTGTCTACAACGCATTTAAGATTTTACCACGAGACTTCAAGATTTTACCGAGAGCATGGACTTTAAGCAACTCCTATTTACTGCTCTACTAAAATTCCTGAGGTAATAAAGACCTCACAGTTCAATTTGCTTGAAATGATAGAGAAAGAACAATGTATAAACAGAACACACAAACTTATATTTCACTAAACTATGCCATCACATAATGAGTTTTCTAAAGGCTAAGGCTCTCAGCCCAAGTCTAGGACACATACATTTCAGCACTTCATACTGTTAAAGCATCTTGTTACTCAGGAATCCACTAAGTGCAAGATATGTCTTATACTAGGTAGCGGTTTCTGGAGTTCAGGAAACAAATTAATGGTATAAAGGCATAGTCCAGAAATAGCAATTGCTTATAAGACTAGACCCAATTAATTATTTTGCCAAATAAAATTTTCCACTGAGCAAAGACAGATAGGATTAAAGACAGGATGTTGTCTATTAGAGCTAAATTTGAGTAGGTGAGTCCTCTGTGGGGCAAGAGCATAAGCCTGTGGGCTACAGGAGTATATGCATGGTCAAGCACATTATGGGAACTGACATGAATGAGTCTATGTATTTTTTAAAATTTATCAAATACTGCTTCAAACATATTGTCAAACTGGTATTACATTCAAAGTTAACTACAACTGATGTGATATGAGGTCTCGTTTTTTGTTTTTCTAAACATTTAATTAAATGTTTAGGATTAAACATTAATTAATTAAACAATGTTTAATTCAATGTTAATTCAAGGCAAAAGATGCCCAATAATTGCACAATTTTATTAATAAAAAGTGATGGTTATATATTTCTTCATTCCAAACATGCCTAGAATGCAGTGTTTTATTTTAGTTCAACATATAGCACATGTTAATTGCACTCTTTGTGTTAACTTTGCATTAGCATCTGAAGTAAAGATAGAAATATAGAAAATATTCAACACAGCAAGAAATGATGTTGTCAATTTGAACAAAGTAGTTTATTGATATTGGATCAACAAAGGCACCAGGGAATTTACTGAATTTTGTAGCTTGTAGTTCATTATTAGGATGCTCTGAAAAATACTCTTGAAATGAATGAATGTACATGTAGACATATGTTAGGTATGTGACCTTGCTTTAAATGTAATCTGCATATAGCATGAAAATTTAGGGGTGGTTAATAAAGTTTTGAAAGAATGTAAATGTTTTAAACACGCAGATGAAATAGGTTGTGTAGTTAATACCAGTTGTAATACTAAAAATTGGTCTTATTAAAAAACACATGAAATAAAGACTTTAATTATAAACATACCAAACCCAATTATTTCTAGAAAATAAATTCATAAAACAATATTTCCTAGGCTTGTGAAATTCTATGTAAAAGCAGTTTCTTTCTTGGGTGTTAAGAAATAATGATGTGGGATCACAACCGTAAGAATAACATTTTGCCTAGTTATTTTTATTATTATTGGCAGTAACATTCTCTTGTAAAGTGGGTGGCAGAAACACCACAAAATCAACTGAAACACTTCCTCATGAACTGCCACGCCCAGATGGATTATGTCCCCAGAATAGTAATGGGACGCTGTAAGGAGCTGGCAGTCATTTTGGCAAGCGTCTGTTTGGTTTCTCCTCAGTTTGAGAATCAAACCATTTTAAAGACAGACTTGCAAGTATATGAATTTTCCCCACTTCATATTATATAGTATAAGGTGGTCAAGACACATCAACTATCCACATAATGTTGGATAGTTATGTTATAATTTTGGTTAGAAAACCTTTGGGGCTGATGAATTATACAAAGTGATCTGCTCAGTGGTAAATAGAAATAGGTTTAGCAAAACATAAAAAAGTTACAGAAGTAAAATATAAATTGACTGTGGAAAGATAATTCTTCAGGTTTCAAACCTGCATAATACAATTTCTAAATTTAAATATTATGATCGCCTTTTTTTGGTGTATCGTGTTTTTCAGATTTTTAAAGACAGTTTCCATTTCTGTGAAAATACTTCATTTACTAGATTTGTTTTGGGTTTTTCCAAGAAATGTAATTCATTGAATGAATACTAGTTTAACATGGCTACTTGTATTATATTTGCATACATTTTACTTAAGTTTAAAATCATGTATATACTTGAAAATTATCTCATAACTATTAGAAATGGGCAGGCATTGGTTTGGGAATCAGGAAATAAACTTCTGAATCCAGTTCATTAATAACCTAGTGACCCTGGACAAATCATATATTTATTTTGGAAGTAAGAAGCACGCAAAATCTAAACAAAGAAATGTCAATTTGCCTTTGATGCAGTTTGTTTTCTATTAAATGAGAGGGATGGATTAGATGATTTCTAACTTTTCTTTCAACGTTTACTATTTCTTGATTTTATGATTTACTTATCTTTGATTGTCTTAAAGTAACTTACTTAACCTTTCAGAAGTTCAGAGGTTGAGGCAAACTAATTCTTCTCTGCCTGAAAGCCTGTCCTGTAAACTCGAGGGACCTCTTCCACATCAACATTAAAATATGATTATATGAAGGATTACATATAGTATGTACACTTGTCTGTCAGGAAAAACTTAAAAGTGACAACCTGAGAAAACATCAGACTGTATGTTTAGTTTACTTATCAATTAGTCAATTGATTTTCTCCCCTGTAAATCTCTTCCAGGGTCAGATAAGGCATAAAATAATAGTAATTATTCTAATAGATCATAATGGCAGCAGTAGAAATTTGGAGGAAAAGGTGAGAAAATTTTCTTACCACGTTGGGGCAAGGGGGCACAGCAAGTGGAGAGGCGAATTATTTTTAGGCTTTAAAAACAACATGGAATTTAAGGCCATTGTTGAACCAAAAAAATTCCATGAGAAGTTACCTCATTTATATTATTCCTCACCTAAATCCACAATAGCATCAGAATGAAAAGTTGTGGAAGTTGGGACTCTTTTAAGGGGAACATTAAATAACATCTCTTTTTCTCACCCAGATTCTGAACCAAAGAGAAAAATTAGCAGAGGACTAAGAAAGATAAGTAATAAAATATCACCTTATAGCTTCATAGAAGTTTGTTTGGAGGGCATAGCTGTGTAGTCACGGACAGAGGTGCTCCCCAAAAGAAGTTGCATAGTAATTAACTTATAAAAGGCCAAATTTCTTCAAGTACAAAGCATTGATAAGGTTGCCTTCATGTTTAAGACTTTTATGTGAAATGCCACACTGAAAATGAAATGCTTGATATGAGTTATTGTAGATATTTCTCTTTGGGTGGAAAAATTCAGATGCCCAAATATGTCTGAACTGTGAGACGTCATGAGTTAAGTTTATTTTAATTGAAGCTCCTCTATCTGTACTATGCAGCTAACCAAAACCATATTGGTCACCAGTCCAAGCTATCTCAGGAAAATATGTTGGCTGTGATAAATGCATACTCAAGTCCAATATGCAATGCATGTGTAATCTTCTAAGGGGAAGAGAGATATGAAGCATCAAGAAGCAAAACCTCATCTGGTAATAAAACTTATTATAATAATATATGTAATGAATTAGGAAAATCTTAGAAACAGTACAGAATATTATCATCATTAACTCTCTAATCTTACAAAGGCCTCCAAGAATGTGTAATATTTCACTAAAATGTAATTCTAATGCTTTTGATTTAGCTCCCCCTTTTTATATCAGTTTAGAGTCATCAGGATGTATCATTTCTTTCATTTATACTTGTACATTCTAATAAATTTTCCCCTTATTCTTCTTTCGCCCACATTAATTAATATCATTTATGCTATTGCTATTACTTGACTATTTCTTTCCACTCACAAATTCTACTTTGCTTTTTTACAACCTTTTTTGTTTCACAGCCTCTGGCTTCCATTTATTTTCTTTTGGATTTTTTTTTCTTATCTTCTTTAGGATTTCTTATCTAATTGGCTTCTACTTTTGTTTTGCTTGTCTTCCTAAAGAATTCTTCTTCTTCCATTTTTCTATTGCCTGCTACACTACTTATTTCCAACTTTTAAAAAATTCTTTCAGATTTGCTGTCTGTTATAATACACTTCCTGGTTTTTTTTGTTCCCAGCTGTGATTACTTAGTTATTTTTCTCTCTCTCTTCTTTAGTTCTCTTTTTCATTTTGTCTAAATGCATATTCATATTCATTTTGAAAATATTTATGTCTCTTCAAAGTCTTTTCTCACCAAGAAAGTTATATTGTTTTGTCTCCTTTGAAAGGAGAAAGGGCTCCTCTGTCAACCCAAAGACGTATTTAAATGCTGGTTCTCATGTAAAGAGAAAGGTGTAAGCTAAAACTACAACCACAGATTTTGTGAGTTCCCACCCCCATATCTGATGAGGTATAATTTCATAAATTAGGACCATTTGAAGTATTCAGTTATAAATGTTTACACTGAAGAGTGAAGTTCCCTTTCAAGGGTAAATGAAAAGCTCATGATTTATTTCTCTATATTTTAGTAAAGTATGTACAGATTCCAAATATGATTTAGAACTTTTTCTATAATGTTACTGATAAAATATTAATATTTAATTATATTTGGCAGTTTTTAGATATTCCGTAAGTAAACTTATGGGATAGATTATAATTTTTAAAATGTCTTTTATTCTTGTAATTAATGTAATATAAAAATTTTTAAGATAATATTTGAATATAAGGTCTACTTAGAGTTGAAGAAACAATTTCATTAACCTCAGCATGATGTCATTATAATATGGGTTAAATTGCTCATATATAAATGTAATTCCAGTGTCTAAACTAATTTGTAATTTTATGTAATGCATTTGAAGTGATCATATTTGTCAGTGTAAAATGCTTTTCTTCTATCTTCCTGGTTGTTTACTTCTCCAGTTAGCACTAACAGCCAGTAATCAGGGAGATTTTCCTGGAGGGCTTTTCTCAAATGGACTATTTCTGGAGAAGAGGAAGGCTTTTAGTCACTGTTTTGTTCTATCCACACACTTCACGAACAATGATCTCTAATATGGCACTCCCTCTGAAAGGCAGTGGTTGGCCAAAATGGTCATATATATTTAAAATACATCTATAGACAAAACCTAAACATATACACATTAAAGAAAGTGTTAAAGCAGTGAAATGGATGAAACCAAATGTATGGGCAAAGACATGCCAGATAAATGCAGATGAGGAAAAAGTAGGAGCCATGACATGATATCAGACAAAGATGTCTTCAGAGGGGAAGAAATTAAAGTGAGATGAGGACTATTTAAGGTAATAAAGGCTTCAACCCACTGCAAAGATTGGATTATAAGCAATGTCTACACATCAAATAATATAGCATTAAAATTCATAGAACAAAAATTACAGGAACTATAAGCAGAATAGAAACACATTAAAAATAGACTTTAATTCACCTTTCACAACTCTTAATAGATCAACTAGAACAAAAACATGTGCATATAGAAAGTCTAAATAAGTAAGAATAAAGGTAAACTTAACTGAGATATGTTGAACTCTATAGCTTTAAAACAAAGAATAAGCTTGTTTTCTGTGTTCTTGGTGAAGTCACTTAAAAAATAACCTTTATTACAACAAAAAGGAAATCTCATATATTCCAACAGACAAAAATGATACAGGCTACATTATTGGATTATAATGCAATTAAACTAAACACAAATAAACAAATTACTGAAAAAAATCTATCATTTGGAAATTTTAAGCACTTTATCTTCCACAGCTCTCACAGTAAAGAGGAATTTGAAACTGAAGTTCATTTTAAGAATTTTCTGGTTACTTTTGTGTGTTTATTTTTCCATATAAATTTTCAAAGAAATTTGTATAATTCTAAAATTTTCTTGTTATTTTTGTGGGAGTTGCATTTACCTTATTAATTTAGGGAATTTTTGTATCTTCATTATATAGTATTCCTATCCAAGAATAGGATATGCTTTCCTATCCATTTGTATTTCTTTCTAGGTTTATTCAAAGTTTTTAAGAAATTCTTACACAGTACTTAGGAAATTTTCATCAATTGTATTTTCCTCCTTTTAAATAGACTATTTTTTAGGTCCACAGCAAAACTGAGCAGGAAGTAGAGTTCCTATATATGCCCAGCTCCCACACAAGCACTGTTCACTAGCAACATCCCACACCAGAGTGGTACATTTGTTACAATTGATGAGCCTACATTGACACATCATTATCACCCAAAGTCTAGTTTACATTAGGCTTCACCCTTGGTGTTGAAAATTCTATGAGTTTGGACAAATGTATAATGACATTTACCCATCATTATAATATCATACAGAGCAGTTTCACTACCCTAAAAATCCTCTGTGCTCTACCTATTCAACTTTCCTTTCCCTCTAACCCCTGGCAACCACGGAGCTTTTTACTGTCTTCATAGTTTTGCCTTTTCCAAATTGCTATATATTTGGAATCATACAGTATGTAACCTTTTCAGACTGGCTTCTTCCACTTAGTAATACATGCATTTAAGTTTCTTCCATGTTATTTCATGGCTTGATAGCTCATTTCTTTTCAGTGCTAAATGATATTCCGTTGTCTAGATGTACCACAGTTTATTTATTCGATCACCTACTGGTTGTGTCCACATTTTGGCAAGTATGAATAGAGCTGCTCTAAGCAGCCATGTGTAGGCATTTGTATGGACATAAGATTTCAGCTCATTTGGGTAAACACCAAGGAAGACAACTGCTGGATCATATGCGAAGAGTAAGTTTTGTTTTGTAATAAATTGACAAAATTTCTTCCAAACTGTACAATTTGGCATTCCAAATAGCAATGACTGAGAGTTCCTGTCATTCCACATCCTTGCCAGCATTTTGTGTTGTCAGTGTTCTGGATTTTGGCCATTCTAATAGGTAGGTAGTTGTATCTCATCATTGTTTTAATTTACACTTCCCTGATGATACATGATATGGAGCATCTTTTCATATGCTTATTTGCCATCCGTATTTTTTCTTTGGTGAGGTGTTTGTTAAGGTCTTTGACCCATTTTTTAATTAAGTTGCTTGTTTTCTTATTGTTGAGCTTTAAGAGTTCTTTGTATATTGTGGATAACAGTCCTTTATCAGCTTTTGTCTTTTGCAGATATTTTCTCCCAGTCTGTGGCTTGCCTTCTCATTTTCTTGATATTGTCTTTCATAGAGCAGAAGTTTTTAATTCTAAGGAAGTACAGCTTATCAATTATTTCTTTCGTAGATCATACTTTTTGTGTTTATTTAAAAAGTCATTACCTTGCTCAGGATTATCTACTTTTTCTTCTATGTTATCTTCTAGGCATTGTATAGTTTTGCATTTTACATTTAGGTCTGTGATCCATTTTAGGTTAATTTTTGTGAAGGGTATATGGTCTGTGTCTAGATTCATTTTTTTTTTTTTTGCATGTGGATGTCCAGTTGTTCCAGCACCATTTGTTGGAAATAATTATCTTTTCTCCATTGTATTGCCTTTGCTCCTTTATCAAAGATCAGTTGACTGTATTCATGTTGGTCTATTTCTGGCTTTCTGTTCTGTTCTGTTGATCTATTTGTCTAGTCTTTAACCAATACCACCCTTTCTTGATGTGAAGCTGTAGCTTCTTGAAGTCAGATACTGTCAATTATCCAACATTTTTGTTCTCCTTCACTATTTTATTGTCTATTTTGGGTCTTTTGCTTCTCCATATAAATTTGCGAATCAGTTTGTCAGTATACACAAAATAATTTGATTGAGATTTCATTGATCAGTAGATCAATGGACAAATAGAGATCAATTTGGGAAGAATTGACATCTTTATAATATTGAATCTTTCTACTCATGAACAGGAATATCTCCATTTATTTAGTTAGTACTTTGATTTCTTTGACCAGTTTTATAATTTTCCTCATCTAGACCTTGAATGTAATCTGTTAAATTTATACCTAAGTATTTCTTTGAGGGGAGTGCTAATCTGAATGGTTTTGTGTTTTTAATTTCTAATTCCACTTGTTCATTGCTGGTATATAGGAAAGCGATTGACTTTTGTATATTAACCTTCTATCCTGCAACCTTGCTATAATTGCTTATTAGTTCTAGGAGTTCTTTTGTTAATTCTTTTGGATTTTTCTATATAGACAATTGTGTGATCAGCAAACAAAGACATTTTTATTTCTTTCTTCTCAATCTGTATACCTTTTACTTCCTTTTCTTGGCTTATTGCATTAACTAGGACTTCCAGTATGATGTGGAAAAGTGGTGAGAGGGGACATCCTTGCCTTGTTTCTAATCTGAGTGGGAAAGCTTCTAGTTTCTTCCATTGTATTTTTAAACTTGTGTTTTTCCTATAAAGAAAATCTATTGAGTTTTTTATGTTACCTTTGAACTCAAACACCTCAATTCTTTCACCATTTTTAGGAATTTTTCATATGTTTCTATTGAGTTTTCTAGGCATACAATCATATAATATGCAAATAACCATATTTTACTTCCTTCATCCTTATTAAATAGTATAATTGTTTCTCACATCTAATTGGATTGGTTTGTATAGTGTTGATTTTTTTCTTAACTTTAATGAAAATATATCTAGGGTTTGTAAAGTTTGTTGTTGATTTTGGGGGTTTTATATATATATATATATATATATATATATATATATATATATATATATATATATATATATATATAGTGCATTAGTGGAGAAGTTAGCTTATTCAGTAATTAATGTCGGGACAACTAGAAAAAATGGATCTCTACCTCACTCCAGATAGAAAACAAATTCCAAATAGATCAAAGATTTAAATTTATAAAACTAAGCCATAAAAATGACAAAAATTCAAGAAGAAAACATGATATGTGATATGTCCCTCCACACTTCCAGGGACATGGATGCTTTCCTGAGCATGACACAAAATCTAGAAACCAAAGAAGAATTAGAGTTTGATCATCACATAACATTAAACATTTTTTAATTAAAATGTTTTTAATCTGTAGCATAAAACACCATAAAGTCAAAATACATACACTGTATGTTTTTTAAAAGCCCCCGTATCCCACAATTAAATGGTTCATGTTGTATTTAAAAGGTGCTATAGATTAAAAAGGAAAAGAAAATGAAAATGAAAACATGGACCGTTATTTAACTAGGCAGTCACAGAAAAGAAAATATAGCTCTTAAACATATGCTCATATAAGTTCATATAAGTTCAACTTTTCTCATTTTAAGACAAATGCAAATTAAAACAATTATATGACCTCATTTTTGCCTCAGTCAGGTTGAACATATTGAAAGTATGATAACACATTATGTGGTGAGAATGGAGATGAGCAGGCACCGTGTTACATTGTTTTCAGGAGAATCAATTGGTTCAACCTTCAGAGAGAGTTATTTTGTGATAATATCAAAATTAAAGATTCACTTTTTGCACAAATTCCAACTTTAGAAATTGATAACATAAATATATTCACATATATGTGAAAGTATGTGTTTAAAATATATTAATTGCGGCTCTATTTATAATAACAAAAGACTGAAAACAACCTGAATACCCATAACTAGGTAATTGATTCAATAAATTATAGTATGTACAAAAAATGGAAAACCATGCAGCTGATAAAAAGAGTTGAATCTATAAAAACTGATAAGGAATGAACTCTAATATATATTTTAAGTGAAAAATGCAGGGTGCAGAAAAGTTTGTATTGCAAGATATTCTATGTATGTGTTTTTTTGTTTTTGTTTTTGTTTTTTAAAGCTTCTTTCTTTCTTTCTTTCTTTATTTTTGGCTGTGTTGGGTCTTCGTTTCTGTGCGAGGGCTTTCTCTAGTTGTGGCAAGCGGGGGCCACTCTTCATCGCGGTGCGCGGGCCTCACTGTCGCGGCCTCTCTTGTTGCGGAGCACAGGCTCCAGACGCGCAGGCTCAGTAGTTGTGGCTCATGGGCCTAGTTGCTCCGCGGCATGTGGGATCTTCCCAGACCAGGGCTTGAACCCATGTCGCCTGCATTGGCAGGTGGATTCTTAACCACTGCGCCACCAGAGAAGCCCTATATATGTGTTTTTAAACAGAAAATGTGTGAGTATACATACACCCATGTGATTAGCACATACCTATTACATATCTGGAAAAATATATGTAGACAAATAACAGTGGTTACCGCTGGGACCAGGAATTGATTGTTGGAGAACAATATGGAAGGGAAAATTTACACTGTTTTTTTTTAATGTTTTGAATTTATATCATTTACACATGTTTTTTATCAAAAAACTAATTAGTTAAAAATAAAAACGTACATACATTGATGTTATAAAACTTCCCTTAGAAAATGCACCATGCTTGTTATCCCTAAACTTTTACTTCCAAATAAATAAATGCCAGTATTTTTCTGATGCCTTATGAGAGCAGTAAAATTTTAAGGCAAAATATTCTTTTTCCATTGATTTAAATTTACTGATTTAATTTTTCTATTCTTCTAGGCCCTAAGCCGAATTGCAGGTAGATTGTAATAACCTCTGAAAGTTTCATTAGTTCACTTAATGGATGGAGAGTACAAATTTAGACTTCCATACCTCCTTGTTTCTGGTCACCCCCTAAAAAATATGGTCATAAACCTCACAGCAATGGGGATCTCCTTCAGTGAAATTTGAGATACCTATAAGACCTCTCAAAAGATAGTTATGGCAGCAGTTTTATTATTGCAGTTCATATACACCAAAGCTGCAGTTAACTGTATCATAGCTTGCTGACTTTATTATTATTATTATTATTTTTTGGCTGCTTTGGGTCTTCGTTGCTGCGCAGCTTTCTCTAGTTGTGGTGAGTGGGGACTACTCTTTGTTGCGGTGCTCGGGCTTCTCATTGCAGTGGCTTCTCACTGCAGTGGCTTCTCTTGTTGCAGAGCACGGCCTCTAGCCGCACAGGCTCAGTAATTGTGGCATGCAGGCTTAGTTGCTCCACAGCACGTGGGATCTTCCCGGACCAGGCATCGAACCCGTGTCCCCTGCATTGGCAGGCAGATTCTTAACCACTGCGCCACCAGGGAAGTCCCAGCTTGCTGACTTTAATGAGTTAATGCAGTGTCCAAATAAAACGTGTGGCCAAATGATAGCTTAGGCTCTGAGAAGTTTTGGCTCAGTAATGTCTGTGAAATTTGAGCTGATATTAAATATGCCTTAAAACAATACATTTGGGATTTGGCCTCGGGCATCAGATCAAGTCTGACTGCTACACAGAGTCGAGTGTTTTGCCTCGGGTCCTCATATGTTTCTCACTATAGGACTATAGAATCAGCAAGAATATCATTATTGCTTTAGTGAAGGAAAACACCTCAGTTCCTATTTAACTTACGGAACTGTCTTCTTCCCGATTATTTTATTTTCCTGAAATAAGAGAATCCTGCTGTCTCCTGCACCTACAGCTATCTTCTCCCACCTGCAGCCCAATCTAGTAATTTCTTCCCAGCCTCGCCTTTCTCTCATTCTTAGTCATCTAAATGGCATCTGTCTAACCTTGGACCATCTCTTTCTGTACGTGTTTAAGTAAGCCAACCCTAGCATGGCTGATGATATGACAGGTCACAGTTCCAGTTGTCTGTATCTCAGAATAGACGAAGGCTCAATCAGGACAGCAGTGGCTGTTTGACTGGTCATTAAGTCTGGCTGCAGCAAACTGTTCTGACTGGCTTGGCCAGGAGCCATTTGTGCTGATTAGAGGGTTGGATTTTATATCCTCTCAGAGACAACTCCCTTTCCACTTCAGCCTGTTGATGAGCTAAGCATGGTCTCTATGGGGCTACATCCTCATCTTCTGGGTGGCTCACAGAGTGAACAGCCCATTTGGGACAGGGTGGTATTTAGCTAATGTACTTTAATTAAGGCTATACTTGAACTACTTTCTTAAGTTATGGCACAGTTCCTGTCTCGGCAAAGCACAAGAATTAATAAACATGGGACATTTAACAAACCCGAGATAGAAAACATGTTTGTTAAGCCAAACTCATAGAAGCAGAAAGTAGAATGGTGTTTGCCAGAATCTGGGGAAGGGGGAAATGGAGAGTTGCTATTTATTGGGCATAGAGTTTCAGTTATGTAAGATGAATAAATTCTAGAGAGCTGCTGTACGACTTCGTGCCTATAGTTGACAATACTGTCTTGCATACTTAAAAATTTGTTAAAAGTGTCATGTTAAAGATCTCAAGTTAAATGTTCTTACTACAAAAAAAGAATTTATATTTAGTAATTCCATTTGGATTTAATTGGAAACGAACATTTCAATCCTCTAGCTCTTATTTCATGACAGGAGTTTGTAGATATTAAGATCTCTTAATCTCCTTAAAATATCTGTATTTTTTTTTTTTTTTTTTTTTTAGGACTTTCATATGCAGAGTAAATGGTGATTAAAATGTGCAGGATGACAAGATGGAGCAAACAGTGCTTGTACCACCAGGACCTGACAGCTTCAGCTTCTTCACCAGAGAATCTCTTGCAGCTATTGAAAGACGCATTGCAGAAGAAAAGGCTAAGAATCCCAAACCAGACAAGAAAGATGATGACGAACATGGCCCAAAGCCAAATACTGACTTGGAAGCTGGAAAGAACCTTCCTTTTATTTATGGAGACATCCCTCCAGGGATGGTGTCAGAGCCGCTGGAGGACCTGGACCCGTACTATATCAATAAAAAAGTGAGTGTGTTTTATCCGGCATATTTTGCTGCTAATTGCCTTACAGTATACCTTGGACTGTTATAGCACCAACACATGCTAAGTTAGCACAAAGCCTAAGTATCCTTCTGTTTAGGAAATAAAACACATTTGCATATGTTTTATGCATATACATGACAAATAAATTGATTATATCATAACAGATGGAGCTGTCCCAAATGCACCACGATAGATACCTAAAAATAAATGTAAGTTGTAGGCAGCTAATTTAACAAATTAAAAACTTCTCCCCAGAGATTGTATTTACAGTTTATGGGTTTTCTGTACTTGAAAATCTTGAAATTATCACAAATTATAAAGACCTCAAAAATATTGGTATTCATTTCTCATGGAACGAAATTTGATGCCATAAGCGTTTTCAGTTTCTATATTATATATAAATACTATGTTATATATAATATATCAGTTAACTTCCTGAAGAAACTTTTTTTCATTGGGAAAAAACATTCCTATACAAACTATAGTTTAAAAATTTATTTAATCTTTTGGTGGAAATATATTGATATTGGTAAGGATGACCAAAAATGTAGTATTCTGAAGAACATATAAATGATATTTGAATATCCATGCTTGAAATGAAAATAGTAAGCACCCAGCCTTTCATTATGACCATGATTTCACCAAACCAAGAAGAAAAGTGTAGCGCAGAGCTGGAACTCCCGGCTCGGGGTCTCTTCCCTCCGCCGTCACGGAACTGCCCCGGAGCCCGAGGGGAGGGCGACCTCACTGAGGCTGCCGGCTCTGGAGGTGCCCCGGCGGCCGAAGCCGCGACAGTCGTGGGGACGGCGGGCCGGCCGTATGGATGAAAGGCTCTTGGTGCTCCAGCCAGGCATCAGGGCTGTGCCTCTGAGGTGGGAGAGCCAACTTCAGGACACTGGTCCACAAGAGACCTCCCAGCTCCACGTAATACCCAACGGCAAAAATCTCTCAGAGATCTCCATCTCAACATCAAGACCCAGCTTCACTCAACGACCAGCAAGCCACAGTGCTGGACACCCTATGCCAAACAACTAGCAAAACAGGAACACAGCCCCATCCATTAGCAGAGAGGCTGCCTAAAATCATAATAAGGCCACAGACACCCCAAAATACACCACCAGACGTGGACGTGCCCACCAGAAAGACAAGATCCAGCCTCATCCACCAGAACACAGGCACTAGTTCCCTCCACCAGGAAGCCTACACAACCCACTGAACCAACCTTAGCCACTGGAGACAGATACCAAAAACAATGGGAACTACGAACCTGCAGCCTGTGAAAAGGAGACCCCAAACACAGTAAGATAAGCAAAATGAGATGACAGAAAAACACACAGCAGATGAAGGAGCAGGGTCAAAACACACCAGACCTGACAAATGAAGAGGAAATAGGTAGTCTACCTGAAAAAGAATTCAGAATAATGATAGTAAGGATGATCCAAAATCTTGGAAATAGAATAGACAAAATGCAAGAAACATTTAACAAGGATTTGAAGAACTAAAGAGGAACCAAGCAACGATGAAAAACACAATAAATGAAATTAAAAATACTCTATAGATGGGATCAATAGCAGAATAACTGAGGCAGAAGAACGGATAAGTGACCTGGAAGATAAAATGGTGGAAATAACTACTGCAGAGCAGGATAAAGAAAAAAGAATGAAAAGAACTGAGGACAGTCTCAGAGACCACTGGGAGAACATTAAACGCACCAACATTCGAATTATAGGGGTCCCAGAAGAAGAAGAGAAAAAGAAAGGGACTGAGAAAATATTTGAAGAGATTATAGTTGAAAACTTCCCTAATATGGGAAAGGAAATAGTTAATCAAGTCCTGGAAGCACAGAGAATCCCATACAGGATAAATCCAAGGAGAAACACACCAAGACACATATTAATCAAACTGTCAAAAATTAAATATAAAGAAAACATATTAAAAGCAGCAAGGGGAAAACAACAAATAACACACAAGGGAATCCCCATCAGGTTAACAGCTGATCTTTCAGCAGAAACTCTGCAAGCCAGAAGGGAGTGGCAGGATATACTTAAAGTGATGAAGGAGAAAAACCTACAACCAAGATTAATCTACCCAGCAAGGATCTCATTCAGATTTGATGGAGAAATTAAAACCTTTACAGACAAGCAAAAGCTGAGAGAGTTCAGCACCACCAAACCAGCTTTACAACAAATGCTAAAGGAACTTCTCTAGGCAAGAAACACAAGAGAAGGAAAACACCTACAATAACAAACCCAAAACATTTAAGAAAATGGGAATAGGAACATACATATCGATAATTACCTTAAATGTAAATGGATTAAATGCTCCCACCAAAAGACACAGACTGGCTGAATGGATACAAAAACAAGACCCATATATATGCTGTCTACAAGAGACCCACTTCAGACCTAGAGACACATACAGACTGAAAGTGAGGGGATGGAAAAAGATATTCCATGCAAATGGAAATCAAAAGAAAGCTGGAGTAGCAATTCTCATATCAGACAAAATAGACTTTAAAATAAAGACTATTACAAGAGACAAAGAAGGACACTATATGATGATCAAGGGATCGATCCAAGAGGAAGGTATAACAATTGTAAATATTTATGCACCCAACACAGGAGCACCTCAATACATAAGGCAAATACTAACAGCCATAAAAGGGGAAATTGACAGCAACACAATCATAGTAGGGGACTTTAACACCCCACTTTCACCAATGGACAGATCATCCAAAATGAAAATAAATAAGGAAACACAAGCTTTAAATGATGCATTAAACAAGATGGACTTAATTGATATTTATAGGACATTCCACCCAAAAACAACAGAATACACATTCTTCTCAAGTGCTCATGGAACATTCTCCAGGATAGATCATATCTTGGGTCACAAATCAAGCCTTGGTAAATTTAAAAAAATTGAAATCGTATCAAGTATTTTTTCCGACCACAACGCTATGAGACTAGATATCAATTACAGGAAAAGATCTGTAAAAAATACAAACACATGGAGGCTACACAATACACTACTTAATAACGAAGTGATCACTGAAGAAATCAAAGGGGAAATCAAAAAATACCTAGAAACAAATGACAATGGAGACACGACGATCCAAAACCTATGGGATGCAGCAAAAGCAGTGCTAAGAGGGAAGTTTATAGCAATACAAGCCTACCTCAAGAAACAGGAAACATCTCGAATAAACAACCTAACCTTGCACCTGAAGCAATTAGAGAAAGAAGAACAAAAAAACCACAAAGCTAGCAGAAGGAAAGAAATCATAAAGATCAGGTCAGAAATAAATGAAAAAGAAATGAAGGAAACAATAGCAAAAATCAATGAAACTAAAAGCTGGTTCTTTGAGAAGATAAACAAAATTGATAAACCATTAGCCAGACTCATCAAGAGAAAAAGGGAGAAGACTCAAATCAATAGAGTTAGAAATGAAAAAGGAGAAGTAACCACTGACACCGCAGAAATACAAAGGATCATGAGAGATTACTACAAGCAACTGTATGCCAATAAAATGGACAACCTGGAAGAAATGGACAGATTCTTAGAAATGCACAACCTGCCGAGACTGAACCAGGAAGAAATAGAAAATATGAACAGACCAATCACAAGCACTGAAATTGAAACTGTGATTAAAAATCTTCCAACAAACAAAAGCCCAGGACCAGATGGCTTCACAGGCGAATTCTGTCAAACATTTAGAGAAGAGCTAACACCTATCCTTCTCAAACTCTTCCAAAATATTGCAAAGGGAGGAACACTCCCCAACTCATTCTACGAGGCCACCATCACCCTGATACCAAAACCAGACAAAGATGTCACAAAGAAAGAAAACTACAGGCCAATATCACTGATGAACATAGATGCAAAAATCCTCAACAAAATACTAACAAACAGAATCCAACAGCACATTGAAAGGATCATACACCATGATCAAGTGGGGTTTATCCCAGGAATGCAAGGATTCTTCAATATACGCAAATCAATCAACATGATACACCATATTAACAAATTGAAAGAGAAAAACCATATGATCATCTCAATAGATGCAGAGAAAGCTTTTGACAAAATTCAACACCCATTTATGATAAAAGCCCTGCAGAAAATAGGCATAGAGGGAACTTTCCTCAACATAATAAAGGCCATATATGACAAACCCACAGCCAATATTGTCCTCAATGGTGAAAAACTGAAACCATTTCCACTAAGATCAGGAACAAGACAAGGTTGCCCACTCTCACCACTATTATTCAACATAGTTTTGGAAGTGTTAGCCACAGCAATCAGAGAAGAAAAAGAAATAAAAGGAATCCAAATCGGAAAAGAAGAAGTAAAGCTGTCACTGTTTGCAGATGACATGATACTATACATAGAGAATCCTAAAGATGCTACCAGAAAACTACTAGAGCTAATCAATGAATTTGGTAAAGTAGCAGGATACAAAATTAATGCACAGAGATCTCTTGCATTTCTATACACTAATGACGAAAAATCTGGAAGTGAAATTAAGAAAACACTCCCGTTTACCATTGCAACAAAAAGAATAAAATATCTAGGAATAAACCTACCTAAGGAGACAAAAGACCTGTATGCAGAAAATTATAAGACACTGATGAAAGAAATTAAAGATGATACAAATAGATGGAGAGATATACCATGTTCTTGGATTGGAAGAATCAACATTGTGAAAATGACTCTACTACCCAAAGCAATCTACAGATTCAATGCAATCCCTATCAAACTACCACTGGCATTTTTCACAGAACTAGAACAAAAAATTTCACAATTTGTATGGAAACACAAAAGACCCCGAATAGCCAAAGCAATCTTGAGAACGAAAAATGGAGCTGGAGGAATCGGGCTCCCTGACTTCAGACTATATTACAAAGCTACAGTAATCAAGACAGTTTGGTACTGGCACAAAAACAGAAATATAGATCAATGGAACAGGATAGAAAGCCCAGAGATAAACCCACACACATATGGTCACCTTATCTTTGATAAAGGAGGCAAGCATATACAGTGGAGAAAAGACATCCTCTTCAATAAGTGGTGCTGGGAAAACTGGACAGATACATGTAAAAGTATGAAATTAGAACACTCCCTGACACCATACACAAAAATAAACTCAAAATGGATTAAAGACCTAAGTGTAAGGCCAGACACTATCAAACTCTTAGAGGAAAACATAGGCAGAACACTCTATGACATAAATCACAGCAAGATTCTTATTGACCCAGCTCCTAGAGAAATGGAAATAAAAACACAAATAAACAAATGGGACCTAATGAAACTTAAAAGCTTATGCACAGCAAAGGAAACCATAAACAAGACCAAAAGACAACCCTCAGAATGGGAGAAAATATTTGCAAATGAAGCAACTGACAAAGGATTAATCTCCAAGATTTACAAGCAGCTCATGCAGCTCAATAACAAAAAAACGAACAACCCAATCCAAAAATGGGCAGAAGACCTAAATAGACATTTCTCCAAAGAAGATATACAGATTGCCAACAGACACATGAAAGAATGCTCAACATCATTAATCATTAGAGAAATGCAAATCGAAACTACAATGAGATATCATCTCACACCGGTCAGATTGGCCATCATCAAAAAATCTAGAAACAATAAATGCTGGAGAGGGTGTGGAGAAAAGGGAACACTCTTGCACTGTTGGTGGGAATGTAAATTGATACAGCCACTATGGAGAACAGTATGGAGGTTCTTTAAAAAACTACAAATAGAACTACCATACGACCCAGCAATCCCACTACTGGGCATATACCTTGAGAAAACCATAGTTCAAAAAGAGTCATGTACCAAAATGTTCATTGCAGTTCTATTTACAATAGCCAGGACCTGGAAGCAACCTAAGTGTCCATCATCGGATGAATGGATAAAGAAGATGTGGCACATATATACAATGAAATATTACTCAGCCATAAAAAGAAATGAAATGGAGGTATTTGTAATGAGGTGGATGGAGTTAGAGTCTGTCATACAGAGTGAAGTAAGTCAGAAAGAGAAAAACAAATACAGTATGCTAACACATATATATGGAATCTAAGGAGAAAAAAAAAAAAAAGGCCATGAAGAACCTAGTGGCAAGACGGTAATAAAGACACAGACCTACTAGAGAATGGACTTGAGGATATGGGGAGGGGGAGGGGTGAGATGTGACAGGGTGAGAGAGTGTCATGGACATATATACACTACCAAATGTAAATAGATAGCTAGTGGGAAGCAGCAGCATAGCACAGGGAGATCAGCTCGGTGCTTTGTGACCACCTAGAGAGGTGGGATGGGGAGGGTGGGAGGGAGGGAGATGCAAGAGGGAAGAGATATGGGAACATATGTATATGTATAACTGATTCAATTTGTTATAAAGCAGAAACTAACACACCATTGTAAAGCAATTATACTTCAATAAAGATGTTTTAAAAAAAAAAAGTGTAGAAAAAGATAAAATCAAAAAAGATTATTGTATTGATTTTAGATTAAATTTATGACTAGTTAATTTGCAATATTTTATTATCCTTTTCACCTAGAACAATATGTTTGTGAACTCTTGGTGGAAAGGTACAGCACAAAGATTGTAATTAAGCAAATGAAATCTTTTAGTTAAACATGGGCCTTAAAAATACCCCCAAAACGTTTAGGGATGCTTTTGGTTGCTGGCAGTTATCGTGTTAGTTTTTATCAAGTGCATAAGTTTGGAATTTTAGTATTTGGATTCGAGACAGTTTTGTAAATACATTCTCATTGACTACTACAACTTTCAGAGGTAAAAACCTCATGATGTTCAGATTTTTAAAAAACTTTTCAGGATATAGCCAGCTTAAGTGTAACACACTTTTCCTTTTTAAAATCTGATTTGACCATTTTACTGTGAAGAAAGAGATTAATAATTTTCCATAGATTCATTATCTTTTATTTAACTTTGCTTATTAACATTGTATTATTAAATCTTAGTAGGTAAGCCATTATCTGTTTCATAACTTCCATTTAAATTATGAGAAAAATTGAATTTTATCATTAAATCACTCCTTTGGAAATTAATTTAATATGATATCTGAAAAGCTAAAACCCAAATTAAGCAGACTACAAGGGGTTTATTTGTATAAAAAAAGTAAAAATGTGGATAATCCAACTATTCATACATTTTAACTTATTTAAAATTACTCTATTATTGAAATAATGACTCTGATGTGTTCTAGCCAGAAATTCATTAACACTAAAGTATGTTACTTTATTTATAGCCATTGGACATAGCCAATCTATTTAGAGCTGCTATTACAGTGAGTTAGTGGGCTCCATGCTCAGCAGGCATTTTGCTACCCCCAGACATCCAGCCCCCACCTCTCCAGTAGTAATCACCATCTAAAAATTATTAAAGCCACCCAGAGTCTACCACTTCATCAAACAGGGCTGAAATCTAGCATCCCATCTCCTGTGCTGTGTTCTTATCTATAAAACAATAAATGCCTACATTGAGAAAGACCAAACTAATGCGTGTTGACAAGGGCATCTATTCTTCAAGTAGAAACGAGATCATCCAATTAATCTTTTCCTTTAAATTAAAGAGTTTTTAGACTGATAAAAGTTGTCATCTTGAGGGAATGTCCCCAAACAAAGCCGTCCACAATTGGTTTATAATGAATGAGATATAACAAAGGATATAAAGGCAGATGGAAAACAAAATGATGCAAACCCATCCAAATAGTTAAAAGAAAAGTCTTAAAACTGAGGGTAAAAGACCAATCCTGAAGGAATGACTATTCAGTCAGATTCTTGTGCTGAAGTAACCCTTATAAACTTTGTTAGGTTCACATTCAAACTTGCCTTTAACATCTTCTGTCCTTATCTTCAAATGCACATTGTGTGAGGAAGGAAAAATATTTTGGTATTTTGGAACAAATCACAGAGTGAAAGTAGCACAACCTGATAAGAGAAATATTGTTATCAGGAAGGAGGTTTCCCCAAAGTGAGGCACATCCATTGCTTTCACATTGAGCTGACATCCAGCAAGTCTCCAAATGTGAGTCATTCAACAGAAATAGAAGTGAAACTTTTTGCAGGACTGAAATCCTTAAAAACTAACATGGCATGCTTAGGACATGATTGAGCTATGTGTTGGAAATTTCCTTCTTTTGCATTTTCATGTTTTATAACTTTCTATGGTTGTGTGTACACTCTTTCTAGTCTTAAATTTTCGTTCATAATTGGATTATTTCAGTATGGAAGAATAGTCTTAAATTCTGAATTAGCTTCCTCTGATTGAAGCTGGAATCCTTAGAAAAATAATAACCTTTTAAAAATAATGAATATTTCTTTTGCTACTTGATGACCAATGTCACTTTAGTGACTTGAGTATCTGAGGATGGCAGGGTGATCTTCTTTAAACAATGCAGTACACATGCACAGTACTCCCAGCATAGATAAAGGGTCTAATGATGGAAATGTCACTGGGGAAAATGCTTCTTAGGATGAAATTTCCCACCATCACTGATATTGGGGATGTGCATTTTATTGCCTGAGTGGGTTGTAACATGCAAATATTAATCAGGCTAGTGACTCCCCTAAGGCTTAACTCAAGTACAAAACTTAATGTGTCCTTTGTATGTATATACCAAGTCTCTGGTTTCTTTCTTAAAAATATATAGAATAAACAAAGCAAGCCTATTACAAAAAATGGTTGCAGAATCTATGTTAAGTTTTAGGTTAAAGTACAGTGGTGCGTATATATAAGGAATGTACATGTAAGGACTAGAAAGGACGCAAACCCCAGTGAAGCTCTCTGTGATCTTCTACAAAGACAATGTCAGTGAGCTTATGAAAATGTCACTGCTGATGGTGTATTTTCAGATGGCATATGCCCACATATTTTTGTCTTCTTTGCCCTAGCTTAAAATGTACAAATTATATAATGTTCAAATTTTCTGTTGAAATTGTTAAAATAATTTAATCCATGGTCAGTGATATTGTGGTAGTAACTCGAGAAATAGTAGCAACCATCTCATGCACACTCATGGTGCATGGAAGCACTTCCAGACCCTCAGATGTTTTAAGCCTTCAGAAGTCGGAGGTAAGAACTAAAATAACAGTGCTATCAGAGGAGAGTCACAGAATTTTCCATACCATGTTAGCTCTGGTCCCGTGGTCTTCAGAACATGATTCCAGGTTGGGTTCCTTTTGTTTGTTTATTTACTTTAGCAGTGTGACAAGGCACATTTTAGCTTGTGAACACACCTTTATTTCCTCATGGGATTTTTTTTTTCACAGTTTCCTTTCATAGCTTCGGTTGATTTTGCACCATTTGGCTATACATTCAAATTCTTCACCCACTCTTTATTGCAGAAAACTTCTTCCTTCTCATGTTCTTTTAAAATTACAGATGACTCATTAGTACTGGTAATGGAAGAAAATATCCTTTTGACAGTGTGACAGGGTACTGGAAATAGAATGAGGTATGTTAGATCTGTAGTGAAAATGCATGTTTGTTAATTATGGAATGTAGAAATGTATCCATTTAAAAATGTGCTCTTTCCTTGATTGTCTCTTCGACGTTTAAAGACAATTTATTCTCCCTTTTTATCAGCTCTTCTAAAGAGATGCATGCTCCCTCTTTACTGGGGCTGCATGAAGAATCATACAGGAACTTGTGATTTTAAATTCATGCCTGGTTTGTCATTCTACAGGAGTTTTTAATTGTTACATGGGGTAGGGAGAGTTGTTTGTTTTGTTTTTAATTGGGATTAGGGAGCTTTTCTTGCAAAAGGAGTTTAAAAGAAAATCAGAAAAGTAGATGGTAAAAGCTCAGGATTCCATGAATTGTCATATTCATGATTTTTCTTTGTATATCATTAGCTCTTCTAGAATTACCAGTCACCCAGGCTCTCCCTTACTTGCAAGGCACTACAGTTTACTTCCAAATCTTTCTCTTACCCATTCGTTATTTCTTCCTTATGTCCCTTTCTTCTTTGTCACCTCCCCGTCTCTGCCTCAGAAACAATCCCAAAGTGATGAGGATGGTAGTAAAATAATGACTGCATTTATTAAGTACCTGCCATATTAATAAGTTTCCCTTCAAGTGAAAGTGACAAAAAACCAACAGAAACTAGTTTTTGAAAACCAACTAAGCAACAAACAAGTAAATGTATGTGTGGGGTAAATCTGGTCTTAATATCAAAGGATCCAGTACCTAAAGCAACATCATCAGGACACAGTCCTTTTCCATTTTTGTTTCTACTTTCACCAATGCTGGCTGCATTCACAGGCTGGCTCTTCCCACAAGATGATAGAAGTAGCCACCAGTAGCATGAAACTAACATCCTACAGCCTAGTAACCCCAAGAAAAAGAGCTCTCTTTTTCTTCAAAATTTCTTGCAAAAGTCCTGAAATTCAGTCTAATTAGGTCACATGGCCTCTTCTGAACCAATCACTGTAACCAAGGGTTTGTGATGCTCTCATTGGCCAGATCAGCATCACATGTTGACCAGTGTTGCCAAGGGGTGGGTCAGCTCCATCCAAGCCACATGGCCAGACAATGAGGCAGAGGTTTTCTCTAAAAGGAAGAGATGGAGACTTTGAAGAAGGTGTGCTAGGCAAGCAAAAACAGTAGCTCTGCCCTGTGCACTGTGCATTAGGAAATTTACAGTTCTTATTTAACCGATATGTCCTTCCAAGATAATTCTTATCTTTGTTTTAAAATGATGAAAGAAGATGTGGTACATATATACAATGGAATATTACTCAGCCATAAAAAGGAACGAAATTGGGTCATTTGTTGAGACGTGGATGGATCTAGAGACTGTCATACAGAGTGAAGTAAGTCAGAAAGAGAAAAACAAATATCGTATATTAATGCATATATGTGGAACCTAGAAAAATGGTACAGATGAACTGGTTTGCAGGGCAGAAATTGAGACACAGATGTAGAGGACAAACGTATGGACGCCAAGGGGAGAAAGCCGAAGGGGGGTGGGGATGGTGGTGTGATGAATTGGACGATTGGGATTGACATGTATACACTGATGTGTATAAAATTGATGACTAAAAAAATAAAATAAAATAAAATGATGAAACTGAGATAAAGTTAATTTTCCTAAGATCATAAAGCTATTAAGTAACAGAGACTAGATTTAAAACCAGATCCGTCAGCTTCCATGGCTCATCACCATGCTACTCTGGGTTTGCAGTTGTCACGCTAATGATACCAGTGGAGAAGAGAAGTCAGTGATTGATAGACTCTAAATAAGCCTGTCACTACTTTTCCTGCCCCTCCACTCATGCCACTTTGCCAGCTGTACTCCTCATCTCTTAGGCTGGCAGTATTTCCCAAACCTGACTTGTTGCTTTACTACTTCTGCTCAATTAGGGGCATCCCCTGCCTTTATAAAAACTAAAATCTTTGAGACTCAGGGGGTCTGGATCAGCTTCTAAAATAATTAGAGAAGTACATTTCCCACCAGATTCTAATAGGGTGATAAGCACCTTTTTTTCAAAGAGGACAGATTCAGGAAACTTAAATTGTATGCCTCTGTAAAGAAATGGCATTTATATTGGGATCTCAAGGGTAGAAAGAAGAAGGGAGAGAAGACTTCCAGGGAAAGGGAATAGCCCATAAGAAGACATGTAATATAGCAGGACTGTAATAAGTAAAAGGCGAGTAAGATGTGATTGGGGAGGTGGGCCTGGGGCTAGATCAAGGCACCTTTTACGACATCTTAAAGAGTTCGAAGTTTAAGGGCAAAATGAATTCTCTGAAGACTTTGGGTAGAGAAGTGACAATGTCCACTTCACATTTTTTTTTAAAATAAATTTATTTATTTATTTATTTTGGGCTGTGTTGGGTCTTCGTTGCTGCACCCGGGCTTTCTCTAGTTGCAGCGAGCGGGGGCTACTCTTCATTGCGGTGCATGGACTTCTTATTGCGGTGGCTTCTCTTGTTGCGGAGCACGGGCTCTAGGTGCGTGGGCTTCAGTAGTTGTGGCACGCAGCTCAGTAGCTGGCGCGCACAGGATTAGTTGCTCCACGGCATGTGGGATCTTCCCGGGCTAGGGCTCGAACCCATGTCCCCTGCGTTGGCAGGCAGATTCTTAACCACTACACCACCAGGGAAGTCCCCACTTCACATTTTTAAAGATCAAACTGGGAGTCTTTATGGAGGCTTGGTCTAGATTTTTGACAATGAAGACAATAATGGATGGGATCAGAATCTATTTTGGAGGTGTAATGCTTAACAGATGGGAACAAATGGACGGCATTGTTTTCTGAATATGAAATTTGGGAGGAAGGAAACTGAGCGGCAAAGTTCCAATGTGAGAATTGGCATTGCTTTCAAGTACACAAGTGTTTGTATGTGTATATATTTGAGAACCGGAGAGACACACATTTTTAATCCTTTAATCCTTGAGTGTATATGGCACTTAGAATTCATTAAGGGGATTCACATGTTTTATTTCATTTTGTTTCATTTCATTCTTTAAACAACCCTGAGGTTAGTATTGTTATAATCTTCATTCAGATGTAGAAATTGACATGGAAGAGTTTGCCCAAAGTTCTCACACAGAAAAGTCTGCAATAAAACTGGGCCAATTAGTCCTTTTCTGTCAATGAAAAATTAGCTGAGCATATAATAGTGTACCACACCCATGCTATGGGCTGAAGATAACAGGGATGAGAAATATTTGACCCCCAGATTTTATCATTTCACCCTGTGGTTATAATTTTTTCTCTCTGTCTGAGATAGAGGCAGAAGCATCTGTAACCCTGGCTGATAGGAGCCCAGCTGGGAACTCTCCAGCACTGGCCCCACTGCAACTGTTCTACCCAGCTAAAACCTAGGGACAAGCAATTTTACAGACTCTTTTCTGTGTACAAATTTTTCTCTTTTGCATGAACTTAAAGCAAAGATAAAAAAACTATAAGGCCTTGAGCCCCCAGACACATTTTTGTTTGCCTCATGCAATATTGTTTACAATTCTGAATTAGTGTCTGAGATTTATAAAGCAGAAGATTGCACACACACATGTATAATTTTGCACATTTAGGATTTCTCATACAATATCAGATCTGGCATCACTGATTTGCATGCCCAAAATTGGCAGGTCTCTCACACTGCCTAGCCTCTGTGGGGGGTTTTGGTTTGTGATCCCTGGCTTCAAGACCCCTGTGCAATTAGATGAGGGCTGGATATTAATGCTTGGTGGGCCACAGGAGGCACAAGTCCACAAGTTGTTCTTTAGGATGATTATCCCGCATCTAAGGGGTAAGACAGAATGAGATTGGGAGAGAAAACATTTTTTAAAATATTGCACACTAACTTCAGAGTCAGGTAGAGAACCTGTGAGAAAGCTTTCCATCCCTCAGTGAGCCAGAAAAGGAGGAAAATCTTGGCCTGAATCCACAGGTTATTAAAAAAAAAGATAGGCAAGGAAGTAGGTGAGACCATTTAGAGAGCTCACAGGAAAAAAAAGAAAAAAGAATTAGATGCCTTGGAATTGGCCCAGAACAAGAGATGTCCCCAGAGATGTGTACTAATCGGAATCTCTTGACTGTCTATGCAATTCTTTACACCCAAAGCTCTGCAGCATCCCTCCTCCTGCCATGTGGTCTCATTCTGCCTTTTCCCGATGGAACCTCTTCTCAAGCCAGCAGCTTAGAGCTAGAAAAAGTTGACCCCACTTCTGGCAGAAGATAGAGTCAGGGAATTTCCCTAGTCTGAATGCCAGGGCAACATCAAGGGGAGAGAGGTATACCTTGCAACCCAACTTAGAAGTCTGTTACCATTTTCAGAGTCACACTTGCTTATACACAGGGATAAAGTTTCACATTGTCATTATACAGAATTCTATTTAATTAGGAATTACATGGGTTTTTGAATCTATGTGTAAAAACAAAATACATATATATATGTATCTCCTTTCTTTGGGAAAATATGTTCGAAGTTCCAAACAATTGACCTCCAAACACATTTTTGGATCACAGTGTAAGTACAAGTTGAAAATTGCCTCTTTAAATTTTGAGGCTAAGGCATAAGTGGAATCAACCAATAGTATAGTCTGCATTTTTCTATTGTTCATGATCATTGCTCACCTTCCTCTGTTATTTCTTGCTTTTGCCAGTACATTTACTTTTAGAGCAGTAAAATTGCAGTAAATTTGGAGTCAATCCTGTGATTTGGCAATTTTTCAATAATGTTTAGATAAACACAAAGCTGAGCATTAGGTTTAAACTATTTAAGGAACAAGACCCCTAGAGTGAAAGAAAAGTTAAGATAATGGACATATTTTTAAAAGGGAACTGGAAAACTATGGCTTGTTAAATTCAGTGTCCATCCTGAGTAAAAAAATAAGCAAACACTTTCTAAAAACCCAGAGACAAAAAAAGACTACTAAATAGTAACGGGTACAGATTCATAAATAGCAATCCTACCAAACTGTTATAACCTAAGTGTTTCCTTATTGACTATACAGTTAGATAAAGGGGAAGGATTTTACTCCAGGTACACAACATGAGAACTGTTAATAAAAACAGATTCACAACTCTCCTATTGCAGACTCACCTGAGTTATTTATTAAAAGTACAGAATACTAGGCATCAGAATCTGACCTACTGAATTGGAATCACAACACCTCTGTGAACTTAGTGTACTTATTCCCATTTTTCAAAAGAGGCAAATGAGTCACAGAAAAGTTAGTAACTTGTCCAGGATCTCAGTGCTGGAAGGCAGCACAGCCAGATTTTGAGCCAGGCATCCAACTCCAGAGTCTGCACTCAATAAATACGTAAGTTAAAACAAATCCTACTTATGTTTTTCTAATTTGCTTTCCAGACTATTAAGCTTTGATTATCAGGGGTGTTTACCTGTTTGGGTTTTCATTGTTGTTGTTTTCTTTAAAGCTAGAATTGACTTTTACCTGGCAAGGCTTGCTGAAGACAGTATAAACTGGCAGTACAATGAATGGTTTACACCTAGGTCTGCACTGCCCAATTCAGTGGACATTAGTCATGTATGGCTATTGTACTTGAAATGTGCTTGAAATGTGGCGAGTTCAGTCTCTGAAGACGTACAGTTGGTATGACAAGAGGATGTAAACTATCTCAATAATTTTTAATACTGACTTCATCCCCAAATGATAATTTATTGGATATATTGGGTTAAAGAAAACATTATTCAAATTAATTTCATCTGCTTCTTTTTCTTTTTCTAAACATGGCTACTAGAATATTTAAAATCACATATGTGGCTTAGATTTGTAGTTCATGTAATATTTCTATTGGGCAGCTCCGGTCTAAGTAAACCTTCACTTACCCTTCTAGATTTTCTTCCGTTAGTATAGACAGTTGAACATTTACTAGTTTTCAAGCTTCGTGGGGTCATAACTTACTATTTACCCCAAACTACTTGGGGTCTTTGTTTTCCCTATAAACTTTAGCACAGAGCTTTGCAAATATTTTGCTAAACAACTAACACAAATCTTCTGCATTGAAGTCAATTGAATTAACGATTGAGCTGAGAATTAGATCTAGGCTGCTTTCCAGCTGTCCACCACGCTCACACATATTAACAGCTTATCATATAGGAACTTCATAAATGCTACATGAGTTTGGTAGCTATACATGAAGAGATAAGTGACAAGCCTGATCAACATCTAGTATGTGAAGAGAGTTACATTCCTACAAATGTGTCTTTAAAGTGATATTTTATATATAGAATCTCATCTCTAATTCAGTCAAAATGCTGTTTTGAAATTGGTTCTGAGGCACAGTATTATTCTCAGGTTAAAATGATTTCATGATTTTCCTACAGCCTTGGGCTGTAAAAAAAAAAAAAAAAAGCCTGTTTCAAGCTGGATACTACTATATCAGCCATTTCTCCTCCACCATCAATTTTGAAGTTTTTCTTTTCTACTGAAGTGACTTAATGCAATAAAAATTGTCCTGAGTAGTTATGTTAATGAAATTTGTATTAAACTAATTAGATTTAAAGGATGCTAAAATACTTTCCTCTAATAAGCCATTCAGTACATTCTTTGAAAATGTCAACACTAAACTTGTACACTTAGAATGGACAAGATAGTAAATTTTATGTTATGTGTATTCTACCACAATAAAAAAAAATGGGGCGGGGGTAGGTAATAGTAACATCTTGGCTAGTCTTTTAATTCTTTCCTTTTTGACCCCTTTCTTATCTGTGAAATGAGGAAGGCAAATATCTTTATGTTTGAAAATTCTGAAGTTACTTGACCACTTGTAAGTAAACAGTGTTCCCTTCTGATTCTCTTCTCCCTTCAATACTATCAATATCATTATTTGGGGAAACATGTATTTGAGAGTCTTTAGGGGCAAGTATCCTTTCATTAATCCTCAACACTTAGAAACTAAATGTTTGGCTTCTTCTCTGTACAAGTAAATATACGGAGGATGGATACAGATAGATGAGGAAATAGATACAAGATCAGTTACAAATAGCAAATTTGAAGTTCTAAATGGAACTTACTGACATAAAAATGGTAACAGAGTCAAGATTCTAATATTGGATTGCTCTATAATTCGGCTGTTTAAAATGAATCCATAAACACTTTAAAGCAACATTTGTGTAGTTTGTATGTAAATATATGTTTCAACCTGGGAACAGCAAAGTCCTCACAGAAGAAACCCTCTGAAATAGTCCCTTAGTGCCGGTGTTATTATCAGCTTCCCAGGAGCTCTATCCAGGATGTCTTATCTATCTATACGGCTTGTGAAAAATTAAAGGAGAACAAATATTGCTGTACAGGAAAACCTCATTAATTCCATTATACATTCTAATTGTAAGCACTTACACACTGTACACATACTTCTTATAAATATGAAGTTAAAATACATTCTTTGAATTTTTTAAATAAATAAAGAGAATATACCCTAAAATCAGTAAAAGTTTCCATCTAAGGCTTGAACAATTGGGAATTTTGTCCTTTTGCCTTTAACTTTTGTGTCAAAATATTAATTCCTCTATGTGAAAGGACTTTTAGATTGAGAATTATTTATCAGCATCAGGGTGCCGTGGCTTTCGTTAGCTTTACCCTGCTGAGTTCTGGCCCTTTGCCCTGCCTTTTTGGGTTCCTCTTGGTTCAGCTTCTGAGTCTTGCTTCTTTTTCTTCTTGGTCTTTAGGGCAGAATTTCTTTCTCTCTCCACCCCTTTCTTTAGGCCTCTGCAGCTTTGCCTTTGGTTTCATCACCCTCTTCCTCCATCTCTTCTACTTCTTTTTTTGTTAGGTCTGCTCATGGTTTGGGCTGGGGGGTGGCCACAGAGCCAAAGACACAGGCGATCTCTTCTGCCCGTGGTCTCATCTCCTCAGGATGAGCTGGATTATTATTCTTATCCACTGAGCGACAATCAGTACCATCTTCATCCCCCTCTTCCTCCAGCCCATGATTTGGGCCCCGTATGGGCTGTAACTTCTTTTCCAAAATTAGGCTTGTAATATTATTTGAAATGAGGGAATTCTTATTTTAAAAAGATATATTCTATGTTATGTTTTTACTGGCTCTCCCACTCCCAGACCACAGTATTTCCATCAGGTTTTACTCAGCATAATTTTGGGGAAAGGAAGCATAGGCAGTTGGTTTGGGAGGTGGACCATATTCGGTCCTGATTTAGCTCACTCAGAGCCTTTCTGTGTCCTTGCATGTGTGTACTCCCTAGGGCAAAGGCATTTGCATTGCACAAGTCTGTGCACATTTTATGATGATCTCACAATGCCATTTAGGGACAGGGGCACTGAATGAATCAGAGAAAAAGAGCACTAAGTCTTGTAGACACAGGTGATTGCTCCTCCAATAGGCACAGGTGAAACTCTCCCCTCCTACCAATGGACATTGTGACACAGTTTTCTTTGTACTCTGGACCCACAGTCCATCAAAGATGAAAGTGGAAATATGGAGTCAAAGTTAGACGTAGAGCAATGCATCTCAAACTCTCTGCTGTGAAGGTGAGGTTGCTATTCTATAAAATACAATAAAATTAATTTCCAGAAAGTTGAAATGAAAAACAGACCTGCAAAATACACCCTGTCTTTTTATTATCACATTCAACAGATGTAAAATTAGTCTGTCGAATTGTCTTACAAGTTTCTAAATACTTACTCTCAAATCTTGTCACAGATCAGGAACAACTTGGAGACAAGCACTGGTTGGGGGACCATTTTCACAGCCCTGATTTAGGGCACTCTTACATATACCAACCAGGAAGTGCTATTTTCAAACAGCAACTCAGTAAATGTTTTGGAGTAATTACTCTATTTCAATTTAGAAAACCCTGAAGGTAGAGGAGAAAAGAAATGAGAAATCTATAAATGACCTGAAGACTAAATGTAGAGAATAAACCCTTGTCAAAGATTTTTAGTAGAGAGTAAACATAAGGTTAATGCTTGCTATGTCATAATGTGATCTACACAGATATGTGTCCTTAGTCAGAAAAACAGTATTTTTGAAGAATGGGGTTTAAATTTAAAAGATTTGGAGTTCCCTTCTCAAGATATGTTCTTCATAGAGAAATAGGTTCCACTCCCTCCAGTCTGAATGTACATAAAGGTCTTAGGAAACACTGAGTCAGAATCCTTGATACACGATTGTATGTTGCTGCTTTGTTTTTTGTTGTTGTTTGTTTGTTTGTTTTTTTCTACACACTGCTAATTGTGCTCAAATATGTCTAATTTTTAGAATGCCAGTTCCATTCACATCCATGGATCCTAGATTCTGCAGGGGCTTTGAGCTTTTCCTCTAAGAAAGCACTACATGAAATAGGCAGCCAGTTGGGACTAGAATTCAGTGTGTCAGCTAACTCAGAAATCCCAACACAGAATTTAGCACTCCTGGTCAACGGATACTCTCTAGGGAGCTTGGCCTCCAGAAATCAATTATTGGATTACATCTATCTAACCCAAGACTGGGTTTGATGGTGGCTGTTTTTATTTCCTATTACAAATAGAGTGATAATGTTTATTTTATAAGCAGAAATGGTAAAAGAATATTTATTTCAAAAATATTATTTGTTTTACTGAATGATTTTGCATTCCAGAGCATTAATTTTCAAGATATTTGAAATGGAAAAGCTGAAATCGCTGTAAAAGGAATGTAGTGTCCTAAGATCTGTAGAATGAAATGATACGTGCACCCATTTGAGACTTTTTCCTTTAACTCAGATATTTAAAATATTAAGAAAATAAATAAATTACCTTGGCTAACTGTCTTATATACGATAAAATTGCAGGTAAGTATCAGGTCAAAGGTGAGTTATACCATTGGATGTTTCTAGTTAAGAAGAGATCCAGTAACAGTTTGTCTTCATGGTGCGCATCGAAAGTTGCAACATTGGAATAATTCATTTTGACAAATGATAGAAGGTGGGTAATAGAGTTTAAATGGTTTATACTTTTATACTTCTATGTGTTCCTATCTTACAGACTTTTATAGTATTGAATAAAGGGAAGGCCATCTTCCGGTTCAGTGCCACCTCTGCCCTGTACATTTTAACTCCCTTCAATCCTCTTAGGAAAATAGCTATTAAGATTTTGGTACATTCATATCCTTTTCATGCGATCAGTATTAGCTATTAGTACATAATCTATAAATGCTTTGTAGCTAAATATAAAATTAACTTGGGAAATGTCCATATTCTGTGGTTTTATCACTCTCATTTTGTATTTTCTTTGGTCATAAAAGCCTTATTCTTAAAATTTATTACATAGATGTCACTGAAACTTACATAGTCTTTAATATTATATATATACTATATATAATCTTTCAAATATATATTATACATCAAAGTCTTTAACATTATACATATCTTTCTAAAAACACTTATATGTATCAAGTCCTACAAATCTAGTGTAAAATAGCCATATTTATTTTTAAGATATTGTACAAAGTTTCTGATTTTCTAGAATTTGCAGTGAATAATGATATAATAGCAAAAAATTTACATCCAGAGCCAATATAGAGCTATCTATAATACAAAGCATTTTAGTGTACCTTAGAATTAACCTTTAAGCATATTTTCCATTGGAGAAGATCAGGGGGCTTTGGCCAATATTTAGCTAGTTTTTGAACTTTCCTAATGAAATCTGTGAGGAAGTACTGGAATATTGGCTTAATTGCAAATTTAAGTCATTGAATTATGACTCTGCCGTGCAAAACTGATTGCTTAGTAAAGGCTTTGGAAGTTAATGAAAGACGCTGAGATTGTATTTCCAAGTGGTCTTTAGGGATTTGGCTTTGAGATTCTCATTGGTGTTAAAAAAGGATTCTGCAACTAAATTCATCTGTTCATATTCATTGGCAAAAACCTTCACTTCTGATTATGTCTCATTTGGTGGCTTTGGCAATAATAAATATAGAAATACTGTTATAATGATCATAAACTTACACTACCTGATTTTTTGAAAAAAGATTTTAAAACCTAAAAATCCGTTCTATTTCTAAACTGATAGCAAGAGATTCCTTATGGTATAAATACGGCATTATTAAAAATCAAAGACTTGAAACACAAAATTTATATGTTCAGAGTTTTTACATTTATGGAGTTTTCCTCATCCTAGTTCGTGTTCCTAGTGCCATCATGTGGTCATTTGATGAAAACTTTCTTTTTCACATACGGAAAATTTTTGCTTTGGCAGTAAACTGTAGTGGAAAGAATATTGGATGTGAAAGTAAGAAACCTGTGTTTTAATCTGTGGCCAAGTTATCTAATTTCTTTCGCGCTTACGCATTATTTCTCTGATTTCTGAAATATAGGGATTAAACAGTTGTTTTTTAAGGTCCCTTTCAGCTCCATAATTCTGTTATGTCATAGTTAGTCATTGGTTTTAGCTAACACTTAGATCATGTCTACTAACATACAGACCTGTTCCAAGTACTTCACACATATTAACCCATTTAATCTGTACCTCAAACTGATGAGTTCCATACCTGATTAGCTCCACTGCATAAAATTCAGTAGAGACACAAGAAGCTTCCGTGGCACTGAGAGGCTGAGTGACTTGCCCAAGTCACTTTTATGTTGCTAAGATCACCTTTATGTTGAATTTTAATTACATTCACATCATGTTAAGTCATGGCCTTGAAGAATATTCACTTTCAGTCTTATCCAATGCTGCTACACGTTTACAAACTCAGTTGAAATAGAGCAACCCGACCCTTAACACCATGCTATACTTTAACTATATAAATTTTAATGTATTCATCTATATTGTATCACATGTATTTAAGAAATTACAATTCTGCAGGGATGTGCCTTCCTCAACAATTTACTATTTTAATCAACTAAATTAGTTCAAGTCAGTGCTCTCTGCTCAAAAACTGGACCACTCCAAAGTGCCCACTGTTTTCCCCCTAAAGTCTTCTGGGAGGTAAACAGATTGATTTAATAATGGTAACAAAAGCCGCACTTTATACTTTTATAAAGCTTTCTCATACATTATCTCACTTAATCTATACAACTACTCTGTGAGGGTGATATTATTATCCAAATTTTATGGATGACAAAAATGAAATTTAAAGAGATTAGATGACTTGCCCATAGGGTATTTAGCCCTGAGTCCTGGCCAGACTGCAGGTTGAGCTTTTCAATGTTAGTTTTATGTAATATGATACATGGATTTGGGTTTTCTTTTGTGTGTTCCTTAACAATGACCTACATTATTCAGCATGCTAATTATGTGCACTATTTTGACGAACTGTGTGTTTATGACAATGAGTAACCCTCCTGACTGGACAAAGAATGTAGAGTAAGTTCAACTTATGTTTTAAGCGACCTATGTGAGTATGTATATGTGTGTGTGTATAGATGAATAGACATACAGACATATAGACATATATCTATATCTATATATATGTATTTAGTATTTAATCCCTCTCCTTCACGTGTACTTGGTGGTTACCAGAAGCCCATCATTCTTGGACACTCGCCACTTTTCCTGTAGGATCTACAGTGACCAAAGCAAATGTGATGAAAGTACTCACAGAAAGGAACCAATATGGTAGACCTTGGTTCCAGTTCATTTCCAGATGAATTCAGTGAGTCTTACACTTGCCCTAAAAGGATAATATTGAGCCTCACAAAGTTTTCACTTCCATGAGACACATCCACTCCATGCCAGGCCTATATCAGTTTCAAATGTGGTCACCAAAAAATTTGCTGAAAAAAAAAAGCCCACAAAATTTGGGATTTTCAAACTTGAAAATTTAATTAACTGAGGGCTAAGCTAACCAAAGTGGAAGTTAGGGTAGGATTTTCAGAAACCAGATGCATTACTAATTGTATTGATGGGCTCTGTTCTGGGATACTTTTGAGGATAGAGAGGCCAGATGTGTGATAAGTGCTGCTGGGTCTGCTTGCATGGCCGGCGTCGTAGCCAGTATTGCTCTGTGCCTGCTGACCCTTAAAACAACCACCACGGGGGTGTTTCCAAGGGCTTTTTCCCTTCCTGGAAACTTCCAGGTTGGACCCAATCAAAAAAGGGATAAAGATTCTGAAGAAAATAAAAAATTTCTATACAAAGGATTTCTAAAGTATTAAAGCTACCATGTGAGGCCCACAGGTCTCAAGTTGCCCTAGTTGCCGTGATTTCATTCTCCAACTTCTGAGTCGAAGATTAAAACTTTGGAAACATCTAAGTTTCTACTCGGAAATATCTAAATTTCTGCTCATTTAAACTGAGTAGAAGATTTAAATTTTGGAAACATCTAAGTTTCCAGTCTAAGACTCAGTATTTTATTCTAAACTAAATTTTCACCTCTTGTGACCTTAAACTTACCCACTTTTGATGTTAACAAAATTCTTTTTTCCAAGTAAGTTAACCTAGCTTATCTTAAAGAAAGAGAAAAACTTCATACTAATTTGTCAATGTTCCCTCATTCATAAAACATGGTTGAAATTGAGTTTTTTTACTTTCTAAAGGAAAATCATTTTATGCTTCTGCAATATTGTTGATCAGCTACTCCGTCATGTGAATGTACTGGGTAATTCTCAGAGGCTCTCTTCATGTATGTCAATACTAAGACATTTCAGATACACTTTATACAGTATGTGGTTCTCACCCTACTCTTAGGACAACTTAAAGCCAACTCTTCATGTGTTAAGGAGTTGAATTTAAATTTACGGCTATGTTTTATTTCCCCGAAAATAATATTAACTTGCTTAGATTCGTTTTATAATATTCATCTATTCCCTTAATGGAGTGACAAGTAATTGAAATTGCTGTGAAAGAAAATGATTAGTTTATCCATTCTTTTTGGATACTTGTCTCCAGGTACACTTTCACAGGAATATATACTTTTGAATCACTTATAAAAATTATTGCAAGGGGCTTCTGTTTAGAAGATTTTACCTTCCTTCGGGACCCATGGAACTGGCTCGACTTCACTGTCATTACATTTGCGTAAGTGCCTTTCTTGGAAGCTTCAAAAGAGACTATATTTTGCCTTCTATAAGTGCTCATGCTTTTAAAGAATAAGCTTGCTTTAACTGTAGAATATTTCAGTGTGATTTATATATTTAAGCTCTGGATTTTAATTTAGCGCAACAGAGGTCAAAGTGGCATTTCACTTTGGCATAAAGGCTTTGCAGTAATTGAAATTACAATTTTCACATGTAACAAACATCTGTCAGCAAATTTCATACATGCTGCTTTTTCAACAGGTGCACACACACACACACACACACACACCCTAATATGAAAGCATAAATGTATTCATAATACATCTGTGAAAACGGCTTTTTAAAATTACAGCCAAATACAATTCTACTGACCCTACAGATTTCCATTGACATTACCCACATCACACACTCTCCCCAGCTTCTTTGGTAGAATAATAGAAAATAAACATCAAAACATTCTGACAAATCAAACTAATAGAAAAACTAAGGTAGTTAATATATTATGTATTTAATAGTAAATTGTTATTTCATCAGTCAATTGATAATTAAGACATATAAACAAACACACTGTCTCTGCCTCTTCCTGTATCTTACCTGATCCCTTTCCTTTCTTCCTCTCTTCTTTCCCTTTATAATTTTCTTCATCTTTTTCTTTATATTAACCTTCTTATCCTTATTTCCCATCCAGATACACTCAGTATTATGCACAATTTCTGCAGTCCTGCTTATTATTTTTTTGTCTAGTGATATACTTCCCCGAAGAAGAAGACACTCAGAAAAGTAACAGAAGGCCACTCAGCAGTAGGTAAAATTAGAGTGTGGAGGAAGGTGGACCAATACAGTTCACTCTCATCCTTCAGGAGCTGACATTCTTGGCCTCTTACAGGTGTAAGGAGGTGGATGGATGGGCAGAGGAGAAATGGTGCTGATATTCTCAGGGCTCCGGATGCTGCCTATCTCATCTTAATTCCATATCTAGTCAGGATGATTCTTCACCATTCCCTCTGGCCACAGCTCAGAAGAAGGCACATTGGGGCTACTGTTTCTTGAGAATAAAGTAGCAGTAATGGCAGGAGTAACCAGTGGGCCCCCATAAAATATTGTCCTTAATTTGCCTAGCTTTCACTTAAGAGTTACACTAGGAAATCCTGATCACATACAGATAGGCAATAAGTCAATCTGTCTAAATCTCTCTTGGACGATTTCATGATTTTCATGTATTTTTTTTAAAACTAATTCCATGACACTATAGCCAAGAATTATTTTCTTTTTACTTAATTCTCCTAAATCACACATGATATCGATTGTATTGCTTTTTGAAATGGCAACAGGATTGTGTGCGTTATGAAGTTTACATCTAGTTAACAGCCTTAAATTATCTGAGTAAAGAAAACCATAGTGATAGACCCTAATTTCTAAATTGTTACTTACAATATTATCATTCAAAATCACCAAGAAGGTCTTTATAAAAGACCCAAGCAAATAATATAAATCCTGCTTAAATCTTGAATAACTCTTATTTAATTCTACAGGTATGTAACAGAATTTGTAAGCCTAGGCAATTTTTCAGCTCTTCGCACTTTCAGAGTCTTGAGAGCTTTGAAAACTATTTCTGTAATTCCAGGTAAGAAGTGATCAGTGTAAAGCATAAGGATCCTTGCACCTACAGCTCTTTCTTCGTATTCTGTTATTGTGTTTGTGTGTGAACTCCCTATTACAGATATGTGACAGAGTTTGTGGACCTGGGCAATGTCTCCGCATTGAGAACATTCAGAGTTCTCCGAGCACTGAAAACAATTTCAGTCATTCCAGGTGAGGGTTAAACACTGAGGCTCACCTGTCATGTTTTTTTCAGCAACCGTCTCTTTTCTTGACATTCAGCATTACAGAAAATCAGGGGTCATAATCATTAAAATCATCAAAATCATAACTATCAAAATTGGGTATTACTCAGAAAATGACTCTTATTATTTGAACACAAAATTTTATGTTTTCACATTTTTCATCATCCTTGGAGCTTAACAATTTCTTGCATGAGACACTGTAATATAAAGTTTATGTGATTTGCACTTAGAGATGTCCTGGGTTTTTTTCTCCACATCAGTCATACCAAGGATTTGTTCCATATCAAATGTACCAATCTGTAATTTCTTGTTCATTTTAGGCATTGATGACAATGTATATACAATGTAAATCTTAATATTGCTTAAAAAGACAAGGGAATAAGATAATAAAGAGTAGCATGGGTCTGCATGGAGGATTATTATTATTATTATCATTTTTTTTGGGGCCGTGCCATGCAGCTTGCAGGATCTTAGTTCTCCAACCAAGGATTGAACTCGGGCCACGGCAGTGAAAGTGCCGAGTCCTAACCACTGGACAGCCAGGGAACTCCCCAAGGAGTTATTATCCTAAAGTGCAATTATACTCCAAACCACTTCCAGTTTTATAGCAAAACCTTTCCTACTTATGAATAGGAATTTTAAAATATTTTTATTCATGTAATTTGTTATAAAACTGACAACTGACCCCAATGAAAGAAAGTATGGGGCAAGTTTCATTAGCAAAACGGAGAAATACAAGACCTTAATATAGGCTTTGTGAAGACCATGAACTTCCAGCTATTTTCTCCCAACCTAATGGGATATGGATCTTCATTTCATGGTTTAGATTTTTTTACATTTCCAGAGTTTATTTCCATAAGCACTTCAGCCTTCCATGAAGTGTTGCTCTTCCACTAGCATTGCAATCATTTTCAGACTTATTCATGGAGTGTATGTTTTCAAGAAAATTGTGTGAAGCTTTTGGTATTTCAGACATTCTAAGTCTTTATAGTAATAACCTTCTTTCTTTCAGGCCTGAAGACCATCGTAGGGGCCCTGATCCAGTCTGTGAAAAAGCTCTCAGATGTCATGATCCTGACTGTGTTCTGTCTGAGCGTGTTTGCACTGATTGGGCTGCAGCTCTTTATGGGCAACCTGAGGAATAAATGTGTACAATGGCCTCCCACCAACGCTTCCCTGGAGGAACATAGTGTAGAGAAGAATATAACTGTGAATTACAATGGCACACTTGTAAACGAAACTCTCATTGAGTTTGACTGGAAATCATATATTCAAGATTCAAGTAAGAATTACTGTTATGTAGGTTTATTTTTTCATTGTTGATTGTCTTTCCATCTAGGCATGGAAAATTTTTTAAATGATTGCATAACAGGTTGTGATCTCTTAATCACCTTATAATGGTTTGCACATACATTTAATTATTTTATTGATAACTATGATAACTATTTTATTGATAACCCTATGGGAGGCTGAAAAATTCAGCTAGAAAGAAATTTTCTTAGGATATTGGGTTGCTATACATTCTTCTCATCACAGTGTACAATGCTGTATATTGTCTCATTTGAGACAATCAAATGACATAAAGTATTTGAAAACCCTTTGTAAACTCCAAAGTATTATGCAAATGTAGCCCATTAAACACTAATTGCAGAGTGTGTTTTATGTACCAGAAAGTGCGCAGGATGCTGGGAAAATGACGGTAATGGCACATAATTCCAAGGTGCTTATAGTTTACCAGGTTATTTTTGTTGTTGTATTATGGAAAGCAAGTGAGACCTAAAGGTTAACATTATTCTTACGTTTGTAGAATAAGAATTAAAAGTAGTATTACATCAAAGAGAAGGAAATGAGAGTCAACATTTAAGAGAGAGAAATTAAAAATGTCATAAAACTGTGAAGTTATGAGAATCAGTTTATCTTTATTTCAAGAGTTTAGACAAAACAGTCAAACGTTTAAATAGTCTACTCTAGAAGGATGAAAAAATAATTGGCCTGATATCCTCTTTTTAAAGTGACAATAAAATTAACAATTTCTTTTTCTATCATATAATTTTAGTATCTGCCAGTAGCAATATTTCAAAAGCAGAGAGAAAGAACATGACTCATGAAAGGGAATGTCCTTTTAAAGGAAAATATTAAATATATAAGACTTAGACTCTAGATGTGCTTAAATATAGCTGTATCTATTATTTTAAGGTAATGAGTAATTCTTAGGGAAAAAAATCAAAAAAGAAAGAAAGTCTTAGTGACTGGTTATGTGGAAGAAGTAGGATTAGTCATAAAGTTTACTTACTAGTGGTTTGATAATTCTTAAAGTAATGATAGCATAATAAAAAAAACTAATCAGTGTCTTTTTATAGTTATAGATCTGGAAAATACCTTGGTTGATACAGATGAACACTTCCATGATGTTAGTGACATGCCAACAAATAATTTGCAAATAACTGTAAATCTCTGGATTAAGAAAAATGCTTTAAGAAAAATACATGTCAGAGGAATACATGAAATGTCCCTTATTCACTTCACATGATCCTTATAAGCCCACTGCTGTCACCAACTCTCTGAAATCTGTATTTTTGTTGTTGTTGTTTTAATCTAAGATCAAGGAACTGATTATGAGGATGTCACTTAGGATTTATTCACTCTAGGGAAAATTTATTGGACTCCATTCTTGTTACATTCAAAATAAAAGAAGTCAAGAATATCTGAGGCTATTTTCAGCCCTAAAAATCTGTTTCTTGTCATTTTCTCTAATAATATTCCATTTGTTGAACAAAGATTATTTTAAACTAAATGCAAATATAAATAAAATGGTTTATTTTTGAAAGTAATAGAAAATTAAATTTATTAAAATTAAAGATAAACATTATGACTGAAAGTTATATTTTCTTCAGATTAAACTTCTAGATCAGTGAGTTTAATGGACAAAACTTCACTTATAAATATCTGGTATCAAAAATTTGTCCAAGGCTTCCCTGGTGGCGCAGTGGTTAAGAATCCGCCTGCCAATGCAGGGGACACGGGTTCAAGCCCTGGTCCGGGAAGATCCCACATGCTGTGGAGCAACTAAGCCCGTGCGCCACAACTACTGAGCCTGCGCTCTAGAGCCCCCGAGCCACAACTGCTGAAGCCAGCGAGCCACAACTACTGAAGCCCACACACCTAGAGCCCGTGCTCCGCAACAAGAGAAACCACCACAATGAGAAGCCTGGGCACCTCAACAAAGTGTAGCCTCCGCTAGGCACAACTAGAGAAAGCCTGTGCGCAGCAACGAAGACCCAACACAGCCAAAAATAAATAAATTAAATAAATTAAAAAAAAATTTATCCAGAAACTGTCATATTCCTTTAACATTGTTTAATTTCATTTAAAAGTTAAGAAATTGTATCTTAATTTTCTTATGTTCAGAGAAGTAAAGACATTGAAAATTAAAATAGTTCCATTATGTATTTTTGTATCTCTTACAGAACTATACGTAGAGTAAATTTCTCAGAAGATTTAGCATCTAGAAAATATTTTTCCTACAAAATCCAAAATTGTCCTTTTTACAAAATGACTCTTTAATTCCATGTGTTTCTCTTTTTGTCATCCCTTTACTTATTCATTCAGTAAACTTTATTGAAAGGCTACTAGGACCCAAACACTAGTAATATGGAAATAATTAATGATTAGACATTTTTTTCAAGGAGGAACAGTATTTGTAAGCAAATAATCACAATATAAGACAGTGAATGTAATAATAATGGCTATACATGTTACTGGTAGCACAGTGAGAGGATTTCTTAATTTTGCCAATCTTTAAGTGGGAAGAAAGTAGAAGCTATCAAGGAATAATTCACAGAGGAAGTGACACTTCAACAGGACGTTGAAAGAATCTAACGAATTTGCCAGAGACGGAAATCTTTGAGAAAATGAAATATTTACCTATAATAATTATTTTAGCTTTAGTACAATATTTAAAATTATTTTTTATTTCACTTGTTTTAGCAGTTGACATGATTTATGCATCTTTTACTATAAGCTGCCTATGATATATTCTATAAGTTGGTAGAATGTAAATTATAATTAATTATTAGTCATTTATAAAGTGTTAAAAAATACAGAAGACAGTTCAGAAAAGTTAAAATCCCTTTATTTTGAAATATGTAGCTGTTTTGAGAAAGCAAAGAAATCCCTGCCATTCTTATCTACTTTTACAGAATGAAATTTTTATTTTTCATGAGGAGGGTAAAAAAACACGGATACCTTTTAAAATACTATGTTAGTACCTGTGATTATCACTAATTTTACGTTCATAAAGAACAAATGCTTTGTACTATTAACTAAGTATCCAATCTCCTTAATAGAATATCTAATATTTAGAGGGAATAATACTTGTGCCTTTGAATAAATTATATAATGTATTTAAAACTATAATAATGTATTTAAAATTATAATAATGTACTTAAAATTATGAACATTAAAAGAGCGGCCTGATCTTATTCTCATTTTGCAATGTCATGCAAATATTCATCATGTGACTTTTTTTCCTAAACAGGATATCATTATTTTCTGGAGGGTTTTTCAGATGCACTACTGTGTGGAAATAGCTCAGATGCTGGGTAAGACAATCATTTGTGTGTGTGTGTGTGTGTGTGTGTGTGTGTGTGTGTGTATATATTTTCTCTTTTTTTGTACAAACTGACAGGTAACAGCCAACTAACTTTATTCATACTAATTTGCTATAATTAAGGTTATTTATAAGGTGAGGGATTATTTAGATATTAGACAAGCTTTCATGTTTCATAAAACAAGAAGTTATACTTTAGCTCTAATGCTGTTTCCCTTAGATGAGTATATGTGAGCTGTGAGACGACTCTGGATTATCCACGGTAGGAAAATGAACTAGACATATGTTAACACACTAATTACCAACAGAAAATAGTTTTGTAAAATATTACTAGAAATGCTATGCAATATTTTAATGATGACGTCAAGTGGATAGTAAAATTATGTTAAGTCAAAAGTTGGTATTAATTGCTTATTTATCATACTTTTATCCCTTGAAATAGCAAATCTTCCTGGCTAGACAATATCATAAGTATAGTACGCTACCAGAATAAAAAGACAGCAGAACTTCTTATAATACTTTCTTTTGCCACGTTTACAGCCAATGTCCAGAAGGATACACGTGTGTGAAAGCTGGTAGAAATCCCAATTATGGCTACACGAGCTTCGATACCTTCAGTTGGGCTTTTTTGTCCCTGTTTCGACTGATGACTCAGGACTTCTGGGAAAATCTTTACCAACTGGTGAGAACCTGAAGAGACACATATTATGTTTAATTGGAAGTATATAAGAAAACCAGCTTAGTTATGAAATCCAAACCACACCATAATATAATGGAAAGAGCGGAGCTTAAAATCAGATTTGACTTTCTTTACCCTATTGATTATAACACATATTAAGCATAACAATGCCAGGAGCAGCAATTCTCTCTCATTTCCCCTTGGCTCAAAACCTATTTCCCACCCTTCCCAGACACAGATCCTCCTAAACAGAAGGCATATATTCCCCTCAACTCTGTTTACCCGCTCAAGTATCATCCTTCAGGTGGCAGGTGATGAAAATGAATAAGCAGATGTAGAAGGATAACTTTGGTCTCTTCCTTAACTTTATTCAAAGCCTCAGCTCTTTGATGGAGATCTCCATGGTACTTTATTTGACTCTGCTTTATTCCTGATAAATCCAAGAATTCCCTCCTACACATCAGAATGTTGAATGCATGAGTTAGGGGAGAAGGAAGAGGATGATGTTAAAGAAACAGACAGTCAACGAGGTAGGAGGGGCTGTGAACGTCATAATTATTATTTATATCAGAGTCCTATAAGACACACAGTAAGTTGGAGCCAGGTAAAGCCACCCGTTAGTGAAATAATATTGAAAAAAATAATTCTGGTGTTCTTATTTTCAGACATTACGTGCTGCTGGAAAAACATACATGATATTTTTTGTGCTGGTCATTTTCTTGGGCTCATTCTATCTAATAAATTTGATCCTGGCTGTGGTAGCCATGGCCTATGAGGAACAGAATCAGGCCACCTTAGAAGAGGCAGAACAGAAAGAGGCTGAATTTCAGCAGATGCTTGAACAGCTTAAAAAGCAACAGGAAGCAGCTCAGGTAAATTCACCAAATCAACTCAGGTAAATTCACCAAATCAAATACGTCCTGTCTCATGGTACAAACCTTCTTTATTGTTTTGGTTGTTACAAAAATACTGCAGAGAAAGTGAGAGACAGATAATTGTTTGTACTTAAGAGAAGCTGGTAGTATAGGGGATTAGTAAGGATTTCTACATTGTTTTGATCATCTTTAAGTCATTTAGTTGAATTATTCTAAGATGTTTACGATATGGACCACAATAGAACTCTCTCATGCTATTTTAATCATCTTAAAATTTTTAGAATACAAGGGAAAATGTGATTTTGGGGTTTTCTCAGGTGAGAAACTTACTGAATGAGTATACTGGCATTAGAAGAAAATCCTAAGAAATCATCTTTTCTTAGAAAAAATTTTATTGGTTATTATATAAAAAGATGTTCATGTGGTTCTTAGAAGATCATCTATTACTTTCTTTAACCAAAAATATATTGTCTTGTAATGTGGTTGCTTAATTGACTTTCTTACATAAATAAAAAAGTGATCAAATAATGTAATGTTCTCTGATACAGCAGTATCCAATAGGCATATGAAAGTCACCAATTTCATGGAGATCAGGGAACCTAAGAATTACTTGTTCTTGTAGTGAGGTGTCAGTACTCACAGTACAACAAAATGCCCTTCTTATCACTTCCATCTTTCCTTACTCTTTCTGTTCAGCATCGAAACTCACTGTCTTTACTAAAGAAGAAAGTTGTTTGGGGAGTATTAATTTATTTGCAAGAGTCCTTGTATTGAGAGTACTCTTGGAACAATGATAATAATCAAAAGTGCCAACCTAGGGCTAGTACAAGTTGTGATCAAAAAGCATTGTTTTCATCCCATGACCATGTGGCCAGCAAGAACCAGTGCCGACTTAAAGAAGCTGGGGATGGTCTTTGGAGAACTGAACATCTTGTCTTGCTTAGCCAAAACTTCTGACCCTCCCTTCTCCAGTCTTCTGAATAGAGTATTGTGGAGGGGTAAGGAAGGGATTTTATCACCTTCCATAAATTTGATTGATAATATTGTGAGAGTATTGGACAACCCTGTTTCAATAACTGGAAAGAGGATCTCAGCTCTTTATCTCATTCCTCCTATCTTTGGATTAGACCCCAAGTTACTGATCAGCTTTTCTTCCATGCTCCAGTTTTTTTTCAGTGAAAAAAAAAAAAAAAGACAGTGCTAATTAGATACCAATTTTTAGAGTAAATCAAATCCCAAAAGTAATATGAATTTATGTTCTTGTTATTGTCTGATTGATCCTTTTGAATATGCAGTCTGTAAAACATCATACAAATGTAATCAATGTTAGCACAAAGAAAACCAAATTAACTCTAAAAGCCTTTATTAGATGGAAAGAAAAAAAATTCTCTTTTATACTTGCAGAGTTTCTTCGATATAAGATTAGCTGGAGTCAGCTAAATTATTTTTAAAATGCTTTGCAAATGCTTTAGCTATTTTTTTAAAGGTGAAGTCTTCTCTAGTTCCATGCTAAGACCATTTCTCCTCAATGTAGCAGGCAGCGGCTGTAACTGCCTCAGTGCATTCCAGGGAACCTAGTGCAGCAGGCGGGCTCTCAGACAGCTCCTCTGAAGCCTCCAAGTTGAGTTCCAAGAGTGCAAAGGAAAGAAGAAATCGGAGAAAGAAAAGAAAACAGAAAGAGCAGTCTGGTGGAGAAGAGAAAGATGACGATGAATTCCATAAATCTGAATCTGAAGACAGCATCAGGAGGAAAGGGTTTCGCTTCTCCATAGAAGGGAATCGGTTGACATATGAAAAGAGGTACTCCTCCCCACACCAGGTATGGCACTGCTGAGTTAAATGATGCATGGATGGAAATTAGAACACTGAAGAGAGGGGGAGGAATTAAACACAACTTATGAATTTTTATCAACTGAATTGACTGCTGTGTTTATTATATTTAAACCTATCCTTTCTGTACATAGTTATGAGAAAATCTTAGTTTGCACACGTAAATCTACAGCGGGGTGTAGTTGAGATAACACTACATTGAAAGTCAGGAGACCCGGATTCCCACCTGAACCTGTCTGCTGGTACTTGTTGTAACTAATGACATTTCATCTTTCTGGTCTGCAGCCTTTTTAATGAGAAAAAAAAATGTAGATAACTGATCAGTAATGTCTTTTTGGTTATTTTATATATTTTTTTACCCCTGACTACTTTATAAACTATCATGCATGCTTCTGAAAATATTAGTCATGGTATACTTTATCAAAAAGCCCATCACTCTGAATTTCAGAAGTCTTCAAGTTCCAACAACACTGTGCCTTTTAGCTGCAACAAGAACAATAATTAATTTAAAGTGATTTTAGAAAGACGGACTAAAACAATTTGTGAAAAGTGTTAGAATTTCTTGAAGGGAAAGAGCAACGGAAACAAATGTGCCCCTGTTAAGGTCATGCTACTGATATTTATTGAGTGTTTACAATGTCCATAGTAAGGTACTAAAGATGCTTGCTTTTGAATATGAAATATGGTGGTTCAGGGTTTTGTTTTTCAATATCTTTAAGTTGCGATCTGTCTCCCCAGTCATTAATCTCAAGGGCTAGAAACCGTCTCTTAGAAAAGTAATTTAATTTAATACGAATGCACATAAAACGAGAATGTTAATCAAAAAAGAATGAGTCACATTCTGTTTTGAATGCTGAAGTCCCCTTCAACTTAATCTTGCAAAATAAAAGCACATTCCAAATGGCCATATTAATATGATTTTATTTTATTTTATTTTTTTTGGTTTCAAACTTTTAGTCTTTGTTGAGCATCCGTGGCTCCTTATTTTCTCCAAGGCGAAATAGCAGAACAAGCCTTTTCAGCTTCAGAGGGCGAGCAAAGGATGTGGGATCAGAGAATGACTTTGCTGATGATGAACACAGCACCTTCGAAGATAATGAAAGCCGCAGAGACTCCTTATTTTTGCCCCGACGACATGCAGAGCGACGCAACAGTAACCTGAGTCAGACCAGTAGGTCGTCCCGGATGCTGGCCGTGTTTCCAGCCAATGGGAAGATGCACAGCACTGTGGATTGCAATGGTGTGGTTTCCTTGGTTGGTGGACCTTCAGTTCCTACATCGCCTGTTGGACAGCTTCTACCAGAGGTGATAATAGATAAGCCAGCTACTGATGACAATGTAAGGAAGTTTTAAATAGTTCAGGCATGGCTGGCCCATTATTGCTGCACCAGCCAGTGTTTCTACAGAAGGGAACCCCTTGAGAATGATTCCTGGTTGGTCAAGCTGTGAATGCACCTGCATCTTTTAATATCTTTAAGAGAGTATCCACCTAAAACTTAAGGCCTCAGCACCTTCTTGCATAACACCTGAATGCATTTACTTATTAAACGTGCTAAGGATAAATTAAACACAATAGGAAATGACTGCTTCCAGTTGGAGGATTTGCTATATACCCATGCTGAACTTAGACAGCAGGACATCCTCTAAAGCTCTGGTGTAAGAGTAAATGAACGATTCTTATGTTTAACTGTAAAGGGTGTATAATAAATCTTTCCAACAGATTCTTCAATATAGCTCTGCTTTAGTTTAGAAGATTTTCAAGAACACTGTGCCTAAATAGATAGCTTCAATATTATCTTAAAATTTCTAGTACTCATATTTGTCTTACTAAAAAAAAAAAAATGCTGATATCGGTCTTCTCAAAACTAATCTAAATGAAGAGACACAAAAAAATATTAATACAGGCAGATAAAAGAATTGTCTGTGTACAAAGGTATGTTATGTGTTTGTGAATGTATACCCAGATGAGGAATTTCTAAACACATGCTGCCTCTTGTTAGACTTGGAAATATATCAGCATGGTGAGGCATGACTAAGTCAGAATTAGATGACTTATTGCTTTGGTACCCTGGATGAAACTGTTGTCCATGCAGCATGTGTTGTTGTTTTTTTAACATACAGTTTGTGTTGTCAATGATCATCTATGTCTTGTGTCCAGAAAATGAGATGGCAGCTACGAGTGTCGTAATTATTTGTATTTCTTTAAAAATAAAGGGCTACCTTCTCAACATAAAATGCCTTGATCATTTAGATGTCGTTTCAAGTCACTACTTTTTACTATTAGTTCAGAAATAAGGAAATTGTTAAATATGTCTCTCACAAATTTATCAATCATATCCAAATTACATTATGTCTCATAAAATTATGAAATCAGAGGGTTAAAAAAAAAACCCTCAGTTTTTGCTGTATGAGTAAATGGTTAACAGTTTGGACATTCCAGGCTAATGATACAATAAGTCAGCAATATCTGCCATCACCAATTAAATATGAACGTGCATGTCGCATGTGTTTCATGAATTTCACAGTGTCACATTATTCACATAAGTTGTTCACTTATCATATTGCTCAAGTTAATCATTTAATACATTAGCATTTTCTTTACAGGGAACAACCACTGAAACTGAAATGAGAAAGAGAAGGTCAAGTTCTTTTCATGTTTCCATGGACTTTCTAGAAGATCCTTCTCAAAGGCAAAGAGCAATGAGCATAGCCAGCATTTTAACAAATACAGTAGAAGGTTTGTAACAAATTCCATTTCCGTTTCAGTTGTTTTCACTGAGCTTATATCGTCTCATTCGAAACGAATGTCTCTGTGAGTTGGAAGCAGTGTATTCTAAAGAGAACATAGTAGGTCTTATTTAAGAGTTATTTGTTATACCTACTCCTGTATTCTAGAAGCTTTAAAAAAGTTACTTAAATTCTGTGATATTGAAACTAAAGAATGTATCCTGTGTGTGGCAACTCCTTGAAAATGCAGACTAAAGCATTTCTGTTAGGGGTTTCTAATCCCATTAGCCATGGTGTTCCTCTCTTCTGTTCCACTTAGCGTAGGACTTCCTAAATACTCTCAAGGTTGGAGGGGAGGAGTGGGTCATTCTCACAAAATAAAAACAAATTAACAAGATGATTCTTGGCTCTACCCTATCTCTCTGTCCTATCTCTTACAGCCTGAGGATGACACCATAGCCAGACATTAACATAGGATTACACACAGTCTACACTACTCCAACCCATATTCTTATTGAGACTTTATTTAAAAGACCATTCACTTAACTTAAGGCAAAGTATGGAACCACAGTATCAATGCATAAGAGAAGAAAACCATTCTTTGCTACCTCTGTTCTATGTTTATGTGTGAAGAAATATTTTGGGCCGTCTAAAGATTAAATTGTATAGTTTTTTTTAAATCGAGTATAAAAGAGGTTGACTGTCACAAATGGAAATGTGTTGGTTACTAAAAAGAAGTCTAGTGGATTTGAAAGGAATATATGTGTGTAAAAATATCTTTTGGTGGTTGTTTTTAATTTATTTTTTTTAAATCTAGAACTTGAAGAATCCAGGCAGAAATGCCCACCCTGTTGGTATAAATTTTCCAACATGTTCTTAATCTGGGACTGTTCGCCATATTGGTTAAAAGTGAAACATATTGTCAACCTGGTTGTGATGGACCCATTTGTTGACCTGGCCATCACCATCTGTATTGTCTTAAATACTCTGTTCATGGCCATGGAGCACTATCCCATGACGGACCATTTCAATAATGTGCTTACAGTAGGAAACTTGGTAAGCATATTGGAAGGTAAATGTGTTCAGTCTTCAAACTTTCTGTTTGAGAAACTCTTTACATTTAATAGCTTATAGCAGTCTTTCCACCACCCTTTCTACCTCCTGGCTCCCAAAAGATGGGAATTATATCTAGCTGGATATATCCTACTTTTGCCAAAAATAACAGCCCTTAAGATCAAAGCAGACACTGAGAAAGAGAGCAATAGGCACAGGCCTACAGTACGACTTGAAAAGTCAATATTGATATTTATAACTATTTCAAGGTACAGAAGCAGTCCATAGTTTAAGGACACACTTTTTGAAATGATGTTATCACAGTTTCCCTACCTGTAGAAGGCTAAAATAAAATTGCAGATCTTTTTATCTTGCTTAGTCATCATCATTATAAGCAATAGTTTAACAACTCAAAAATGTCTCCAGCTTTTCCGCTCCCAGGATCTAGGTAGACCATGTATTGTTTAATCCATCTATTTTAGATCAAAACCATAAAATATTGAAAACGTCCAGTACGTTTTGTGTATTATATGATTAACAGCGCCACTTTTGGTGAAGGTTGCCACTAAATTCTTTCTCTTCTGTGCTTAAAAAACATAAATTATTAAAGTGTTTGTTGACTCAACATAGGAATATTAGCTTTTATTTGCTGAAAGAATGGTCTCTAAAATAATGTATGCATTTTCCATAATATTTCTTTTAGGGTTTAAGGTTTTTGATGGTGGAAAGCAAAACATGTAAAGCATCCTGAATTATAGTATTTCTATTTTTAAAGCTTTAGTATTTATATAAGTTTAACCAAAAAGTTTGTTCAGATTTTTCTGTAAGATGTTATGTAAGAGGATTGGCCAACCCAATACTATGGAAGTAAATTAATTTTTTTCATGTGCATAACAAATACTGATAATAGTAATGCACATATTATAACATAGATACATATGTATAATGACAACTATCTGATTAGAGGGAAATGTGAATAAGCTTATAGATACATAAAACTGTTTATGGGAAAATCTTGTCAGTAGCTGTGCTGTATGAAGTCTGAAGGAAAATGCAGTTTGATGTGATGGAAAGAACACTGGTTAAAAATAGATTTGCTCTCAATCCTAGTTTTGCCGTTTTCTAGTTGATATTCGGCAAGTCATTGCACCCATCTGAAGACCTGTTTCCTCATCTGTAAAGTCATGGTTATAATACCTGCATTATGTGTTTAATAGCGTTTCTGTTGAGGATAAAATGAAATAACTTATATGAGAGCTTTTCATCAACTATAAATTACTATGCAAATGTAAGCTAGTAATATAATCATTACTAGTATAAACATTTTGTTCTAAGAGCAAATATTATGTCATTCTACTTTATCATTATCTGATGGAATTAGAGTAACTTTGTTTCGATCTTAGGTTTTCACTGGGATCTTTACAGCAGAAATGTTTCTGAAAATTATCGCCATGGATCCTTACTATTATTTCCAAGAAGGCTGGAATATCTTTGATGGTTTTATTGTAACGCTTAGCCTGGTAGAACTTGGCCTGGCCAACGTGGAAGGATTATCAGTTCTCCGTTCATTCCGATTGGTAAAACAAAACAAAACAAAACAGCACAAAGACAAAAACCTTTCCAACAAGCATCATAGGTTTTACATCATAGGTTTTACCACACACCATTAACATTTTAAGTTTTTGTGCAACATTTGCATTGTCAAAAACAGTCCCTAAATGGAAAAAAAAATTGTTCCCACTTATTTAGAAAAAATTTTATTGCAAAAATGCTAGTCACATAAAGTTTCATATATTGCTTAGTTACCATTCTGACTAATTATTGTTTCTAGAGATGACTACTGTTAATATTTCTGGATCTAAGAAAATATTTTAATGAAAATGTACCACATTTTAATAGTGCTTTGAAAATATAAACACCCTTTTATAGTGGTGGATGACAATCAGATATAAGATGTGCATGTAGAAATTCTTCCTAATTCTACCTCTGGAAAATATGCTCCTTCCCAAAATCAGACAAGAGAAATCTGTAGGATTACTCGCTATGTCCACTGATTCACATATATGTCCTTGCAAATCAGGGAAAGAATTATAAAGTCATGGGAAGTATTCCAGGTTTTTAAATGCAGGTGCATCTAGCTATGTCAGTGCTCCAAAGGAACATTATGAATAGTAAACACTTTTCTCTACATATAGCAGGGCTCAATGTGATGGTACTTTGCATGCTATTGACAAATGAGTATCTCTGAGCAGAGATCATCGAGATCAGATGTTAATATTAGTGTCAGGCCTGGTATGCCTTACAACCACCTTCACAAAACAAATTAAGGACAGTTGGTGCCCAAGTAATCATTAAAAATTCACTCTCAGGGAAAATGATCTCAGGGTTAAAATATGGAAGAATCAGATTCTTCCTAGGGGGGGGTCCAAAAATTAGCCATGCACCTGAAAGTGATCAAGGGCAGGGCAGATGTTGTAAGAGGGTCTTTTTGTTTTGGTTTTTTTGTTTGTTTTGTTTTGTTTTTAGATAAGAAGCTCCCTATGGGAAAACTTTTACTTCTTATTTGGTAAAATGCAACATTTGCTCACAGCTCTCTGTCCTTGATAGATTAGGAAATGTGTCTTGGAGTAAAGACAAGCACTGCCACAAAGACATCCAGACAGCCTGCTCTCCGTGCCTTTTGCTTAGGAGAGTGGTGCTATGACAGCGCAGTGGCCCCAGGTCATTTCTAATTGGTTAAGGTCCAGAGGTGGACGGATTTAAAAGTTTGGAAAGCAAAGTGCAAGAATGCAAGGTGGCTCTTGCATATTTCCCCAGTGAAGATTGGTAAATTGTAAGTTCTGCAATCAGTAGTGGTCCAGGATATCCACTAGCTTTTTTTTTTTAATGTCTTTTGTTATAGATATATCTTTCTTATTGAGGTATAATTGATATAACATTATATTAGTTTCAGGTATACAACATATGATCTAATATTTGTATTTATTGCAAAATGATCACTACAGTAAGTCCAGTTAACATCCATCACCATGCTTAGTTATAACATCTGCATAGCAGATGTTGTAAGAAATTCAATTTTAATCACTTCTTAGTAAACCTCAATATATGTAATGCTTTTAAAGATTGATCATAATAATATACATTATTTTTTTTATTTTCCAGCTTCGAGTTTTCAAGTTGGCAAAATCTTGGCCAACGTTAAATATGCTAATAAAGATCATCGGCAATTCAGTGGGGGCTCTGGGAAATCTAACCTTGGTGTTGGCCATCATCGTCTTCATTTTTGCTGTGGTCGGCATGCAACTCTTTGGTAAAAGCTACAAAGATTGTGTCTGCAAGATTTCCGATGATTGTGAACTCCCGCGCTGGCACATGAATGACTTCTTCCACTCCTTCCTGATTGTGTTCCGAGTGCTGTGTGGAGAGTGGATAGAGACCATGTGGGACTGCATGGAGGTCGCCGGTCAAGCCATGTGCCTTACTGTCTTCATGATGGTCATGGTCATTGGAAACCTGGTGGTATGTACCCATTTAAGAAATGTGTTTCAGAAATACATTAAGAGCATAATGAAATGATGACCAATTTTGTCCAAAACAAAGACTATGATTATTAATTTTAAAAGTCTCTTACCTTTGATACACTTACAGCCTCACTTTGACAACACAACCATATAGCAGTGACCATACAATATTTATACTCAACTCCATTTTGTCAATCATTTCATCACATTTATTATGTGAATTCCAATAGAGTATCATATTGAAGACAGGTCTAGTAGGAAATGTTGGGAACATTTCATAAATTCAGATCCAAGGAAGGGAGAAGTCTGAAGAATAAACTTAGAGAAAACCCAATCTTACTTGCCAGTATAGGACTAAAAAGTGGTGCCTTTAAATGTTCCTAGTTATTTCACCTTTTCCTTGCCCATTCATGGTAGATAGCATTCAGTCACTCTATGTCATATGGCAGATGCATGAACCAGCCTGGATTAACCAATCCTTTAGTGGCTCTATTAACCAAACAAAGGTTGGCTAAAGATGCCTGAGATTACCCAAATGGAGTAACTGATCAATCCTCTCTCTTAAGTTTGGAACATTACTGTTATAGTATAGAAATATATAATATACTCCAAAGGATATATACATTAATATTACAGTCTCATGGAAATATTAGCGACTGATTATGAACAGTTGCCTAATTAGTGAACAGTGGGGTATGAGAAATACAGTAGATCAAGAAAACATGTGTTGATGCCTATGTTAAGCTCATAATTCTCATTCTGGGTCATAATGGTTATTTTTCAATTAATATCCAATTTAATGTCTCTCTTCATCAAAAAAGAAACTACAAAATGCATTTAAATGCATAATTTTAAACACTAATGAATTTTAAGTTTAGAACTCTTATATAGAACATGTATAAATCTTGTTTCTTATAATCATACAATTTTAAATGTAGTAAAACTATAGGTCAGCTCGTTTAGCATCTTCATTTTATAAGTAGGGGAACTTGAGACCAACAGAAATCATGTCTTTGCCCATGGATGAATAGTGAAGTAGCTATCGAACCAGACCACAAATTCAGATCACCCAATTTCTTTTTTTTTTTTTAAATTAATTAATTAATTTATTTTGGCTGTGTTGGGTCTTCGTTTCTGTGCACAGGCTTTCTATAGTTGCAGCTAGTGGGGGTTACTCTTCATTGCAGTGCACGAGCTTCTCCTTGCAGTGGCTTCTCTTGTTGCGGAGCATGGGCTCTAGGCGCACGGGCTTCAGTAGTTGTGGCATGAGGGCTCAGTAGTTGTGGCGCACAGGCTTAGTTGCTCCACGGCATGTGGGATCTTCCCGGACCAGGGATTGAACCCATGTCCCCTGCATTGGCAGGCGGATTCTTAACCACTGCACCACCAGGGAAGTCCCTAGATCACCCAACTTCTGATCACTATGCTGTGGTGTTTCTTTCTTGTCTAGTTGTTAGAATTTATAGTTTCCTCCACACTTCGAGAAATAAGTGATCTCAATCTGCTCTTCTTCACATTGGGGTGAGATTATAATGATGTTTGTATTATTTTTAAGGTCCTGAACCTCTTTTTGGCCTTGCTCCTGAGCTCATTTAGTGCAGACAACCTTGCAGCCACTGATGATGATAATGAAATGAACAATCTTCAAATTGCTGTGGATAGGATGCACAAGGGAATAGCTTATGTGAAGAGAAAAATATATGAATTTATTCAACAATCCTTCATTAGAAAACAAAAGATTTTAGATGAAATTAAACCACTTGATGATCTAAACAACAAGAAAGACAGCTGTATGTCCAATCATACAACAGAAATTGGGAAAGATCTTGACTATCTTAAAGATGTAAATGTAACCACAAGTGGAATAGGAACTGGCAGCAGTGTTGAAAAATACATTATCGATGAAAGTGATTACATGTCGTTCATAAACAATCCCAGTCTTACTGTGACTGTACCGATTGCTGTAGGAGAGTCTGACTTTGAAAATTTAAACACAGAGGACTTTAGTAGTGAATCAGATCTGGAAGAAAGCAAAGAGGTAAGATTTTATAGATGTGGGTGGGTATAAATGTATATGTGTATACTTGTATTATATTGCCTGTATTTATGATTATATATTCTCCATGTAGAATATTTTTGCCATCATATAAAATATTTTTTCATTGAAGAACCAAAGATTTAAGCTCAGTGAAGTGATTAATAAATTGAAGAATAATATAGTATATGTGTAAGTTTTCTCATCCTAAGTAATGGATATTTGTTAGATAATGAATGAATGAATGATCCAAGAAATGAACAAACATCATCAGATTTAATCCTTGTAATAACCTCAAAAGGATGTGTTATTTTTCTAACTTTTCAGATAAGAAAACTAGCTTAGGAAGTTCAAGATCATGTAGCTAATGAGGGGGTATAGCTGAGAATTGAATTCATAATCTTTGTTTATGCATTCTGTTTATCTGACACCATACTCATTAGCTCACTTACATGGAAGAGAACTGAGCAACAAGAAATAGTCTATGTCATTCCTCCAATTAAAATTACATTGATCTGCATATTAATCTTCCAGGCTGCCATAACAATGTACCACACACTGGGTGGCTGAAACAATCAAAATGTATTTTCTCACATTTCTGGAGACTGGGAAGTCCAAGGTTAAGGTGCTAGGAGGGTCAGTGTCTGGGGAGAGCTCTCACCTTGGGGTGCGGATAGCTGCCTTCTGTGTCCTCATTTGGCCGTTCCTCAATGCATGGGCATGGATAAATAGCTCTGGTCTCTCTTCTTCTTATAAGAGCACCAGCCCTGCTGGATTAGGATTGCACCCTTATGACCTCACTTAACCTTTATCACTACTTCACAGGCCATATCTCCAAATAGAGTCACATTGGGAGTTAGGGCTTCAAAATATTAATTTTGAGGGAACACAATTCAGTCCATAGCAACTGACTTAGAAATATTAAGCTAAAACTCTAATGGATATAAAAGATAATTCCAAAGAAGTCTAGAACAAACCACCTTCATTTCCCACTTATTGTGTGGAAGTCCCAAAAATGGTAAGGTGCCTTAGGTTACACAGTTCAAATTTTTAAATATTTATTTAAAGACTATTTTTTAGAACAGTTTTAGGTTTATATAAAAATTGAGAGGAAGGCAGAAAAATTTCCACATACTCCCTGCCCCCCACACATATATAACCTCCCCCATTATCACCATCCCCTACCAGAGTGGTATATTTGTTACAGTTGCAGAATCTACATTGATGTGTCATTATCACCCAAAGTCCATAGTTTACATTTGGGTTCACTCTTGGTATTGTCCATTTTATGAGTTTGGACAAACGTATAAAGACATTTATCCACCCTTATAGTATCACACAGAGAAGTTTCATGGGTCTATAAACACTCTGTGCTATGCCTATTCATCCTTCCCTCTACGCTAACCCCTGACAGTCACCGATCTGTAACTGTTTTTGCCTTTTCCAGAATGTTGTATAGTTGGAGTCATATAATATGTAGCCTTTTCACACTGGCTTCCTTTATTTAGTAATACACATTTAAGTTTCTTCTGTGCCTTTTTATGGCTTGATAGTTCATTTCTTTCAGTGCTCAGTAATATTTTGTCGTCTGGATGTTTAATTATCCATTCACCCACTGAAGGACATCTTGGTTGCTTCCAAGTTTTGGCAAATGTGAATAAAGCTGCTGTAAACATCCATGTGCAGGTTTCTGTGTGGATATAAGTTTTCAGCTCATTTGGTTAAGTACCAGGGATGGCAATTTCTGGATGGTATGCTAAGTGTTTTGTTTTGTAAGAAATTGCCAAACTGTGTTCCAAAGTGGCTGTATAGTTTTGCACAGCCACTAGCAATGAATGAGAGCTCCTGTTGCCCGACAGCATTTGGTGTTATCAGTGTTCTGGATTTTGGCCATTCTAATAGATGTATAGTGGTACCCCATTGTTTTTTAATTTACATTTTATGATGACATATGATGTGGAGCATCTTTTTATATGCTTCTTTGTCATCTGTATGTCTTCTTTGATGAGGTATCTTTTAAGAGCTTTGACCTGTTTTTTGATCAAGTTGTTTGTTTTCTTATTGTTAAGTTTTGAGAATTCTTTGTACATTTTGAATAACAGTCCTTTATCAGCTTTGTTTTTGCAAATATTTTCTCCTAATGTGGCTTGTCTTCTTACTCTCTTGACAATGTCTTTCACAGAGCAGATATTTTTAATTTTAATTAAATCCAGTTTATTAACTCTCTCTGTCATGTACTGTGCTTTTGGTATCGTATCTAAAAAGTCATCACCTTGTCCAAGATCATTATATTTTCTCCTGTTATCTTCTAGGAGATTTATAGCTTTGCATGTTTACATTTAGGTCTGTGATCCATTTTGAATTAATTTCTGTGAAGGGTATAAGGTCTGTGTCTAGATTCATTTTTTGCCTGTAGATGTCCAGTAGTTCCAGTACCATTTGTTGGAAAAGACTATCTTTGCTCCATAATATTGCCTTTGCTCCTTTACCAAAGATCTGTTGACTATATTCATGTGGGTATATTTCTGGGGTTTCTATTCTATTCTGTTGATCTGTTTGTCTGTTCTTTCACCCATACTGCACTGTCTTGGTTAATATAGCTTTATAGTATGTCTTGAAGTCAGGTAGTGGCAATCCTGACTTTGTCCTTTTCCTTTGGTATTGTGTTAGCTATTCTAGGTCTTTTGCCTCTTCATATACACTTTAGAATCAGTTTGTAGATATTGACAAAATAACTTGTTGGGAGTTTGATTGAGATTGCATTGATCAATAGATCAATATAGATCAAGTTGGGAAAAACTGACATCTTGACAATATTGAGTCTTCCTATTCATGAACATAGAATATCTCCCACTTTATTTAGTTGTTTCTTTCATTAGAGTTTTATAGTTTTCCTCATATAGATCTTGTACACATTAGATTTATACCTAAGTATTTTATTTATGGGGTGCTAACATAATGGTATTTTTTCATTTCAAACCCCACTTGTTAAATGTTAGTCCATAGGAAAGTGATGAACTTTTGTGTATTAACTTTGTAATCTGCAACCTTGTTATAATCACTTATTAGTTCCAGGAGGTTTTTGTTTTTGTTTTTGTTTTTTTATGTTTTGTAGATTCTTTGGATTTGCTACATAAACAATAATGTCATCTGCCAACAAAGACAGTTTTACTTCTTGCTTCCTAATCAGTATACTTTTTGTTTCCTTTTCTTGTCTAATTGCATTAGTTATGACTTCCAGTACAGTGTTGAAAAGGAGTGGTGAGAAGGGATATACTTGTCTTGTTCCTGATCTTAGTAGGAAAGCTTTTAGTTTCTCATTATTAAGTACAATGTTAGCTATAGGTTTTTTGTAGATGGTCTTTATCAAGTTAAGAAAGTTTCTCTCTATTCCTAGTTTACTGAGAGATTTTTATCATGAATGGGTGCTATTTGTTGTCAAATGTTTCCTCTGCGTCCACTGATATCATCGTGTGATGTTTCTTCTTTAGACTATTGATGTGATGGATTACATTAATTCATATAGTCTAAATATTTAAAAATACTTTAAATACTAAATATTTAAAATATTCAGAGGATCAAATACTATCAATGATATTTTATTAGGGATTAAGTTCTACTAGAATATTACCATGTCCAAGGTAATGCATTTTGACAGTTGTTCAAGTAAGATATCATAAGCATGTGAATTATTGTTTATGTCCCTTTAAAGATGTTTCGAGCTTTTATAATAAGTCTCTGAATAGGCTAAGTCATCCACTACTCTTCAGAGTGGAGCTCATATCAGAGTTGGAAGCTGCTGCCTTGACCCCAGCCTGTGGGCTTCCTTAGGTAAATCAGATTTGTGTAATGATAGGGGGAGAGAAAGCATGTAGAGATGTAATTGTGGGTAGATCCTCATTACATTTCACATGTCTATGGAAATGGATTTGGGAGATAAAAATTACAGATCATTTTTGCAAAGCATTGTGAAATTTTTTCAGGATTTTTAATTTGAATATTATTTCAGTTCAAACTTTGTTCATTAAAAACTTGAGTTTTGCTAAAGAATCTGATGGAGGCTGATTTTTTTAGTTGTTATCTTTATATTTACAGAATTGGTTCTGAAGTTCTGTTAAATTTGGCACTATTCTTCCTAGTCTGATTTTCTTTGTCTTGAATCTTCATACCTTTATTTAATATTTGATGAAGACTAATAACTACTACATGCTATCTGTTGCATTAAAACATGTTTTTCTTTTTCTACTGAAGTATAGTTGATGGACAATATTATATAAGTTACAGGTGTACAATATAATAGTGATTCACAATTGTTAATGGTTATACTACATTTATAGTTATTATAAAATATTGGCTGTATTTCCTGTGTTGTCCAGTATTTCCTTGTAGCTTATTTTCTGACTAATAGTTTGTACTTCTTACTCCCTTACCCCTATATTGCCCCTCCCCTCTTCCCTCTCCTCGCTGGTAACCACTAGTTTGTTCTTTATATCTGTGAGTCTGCTTCTTTTTCATTTATTCACTAGTTTTTTTGTATTTTTTAGATACCACATATAAGTGATATAATACAGTATTTGTCTTTCTCTGTCTGACTTATTTCACTTAGCATAATGCCCTCCAAGTCCATCCATGTTGCTGCAAATGGCAAAATTTCATTCTTTTTTATGACTGAGTAGTACTCCATTGTATGTATATGCCACATCTTCTTTATCCATTCATCTGTTGACAGACACTTAGGTTGCTTCCATATCTTGGCAATTGTAAATAATGCTACTATGAACATTGGGGTGCATGTATCTTTTCAAATTAGTTTTTTGTTGTTGTTGTTTTCAGATATATTCCTGGGAATGGAATTGCTGGGTCATATGGTAGTTCTAATGTTAGTTTTTTGAGGAACCTCCGTACCTCCATACCACATGGCTGCACCAATTTATATACCCACCAACAGTGTACAAGGGTTCCCTTTTCTCCACATCCTCACCAACATTTGTTATGTGTATTCTTTTTGATGATAGCCATTCTGACAGATGTGAGGTGATATCTCATTGTGGTTTTGATTTGCATTTCGCTGATGATTTAGTGATGTTGAGCATCTTTTCATGTGCCTACTGGCCATTTGCATTTCCTCTTTGGAAAATGTCTATTCAGCTCTTCTGCCCATTTTTTAATCTGGTTGGTTTTTTGTTTTTTGTTTTTGTATTTTTTGATGTTGAGTTACATGACCTGTTTATATATGTTAGATAGTAACCCCTTATTGGTCATATCATTTGCAAATATTTTCTCCCATTCAGTAGGTTGTCTTTTTATTTTGTCAATGGTCACCTTTGCTGCGCAAAAGCTTTTAAGTTTAATTAGGTCCCATTTGTTCACTTTTGCTTTTATTTCCTTTGCTTTAGGAGACAGATCCAAAAAAAATATTGCTATAATTTATGTCAAAGAGTGTTCTGCCTATGTTTTCCTCTAGGAGTTTTATAGTATCCGGTCTTACATTCAGCTCTTTAATCCATTTTGAGTTTGTTTTTGCTTATGGTGTTAGAGAATCTTCTAATTTCATTCTTTACATGTAGCTGTCCAGTTTTCACAGCATCACTTATTGAAGAGACTGTCTTTTCTCCATTGTATATTCTTGCCTCCTTTGTCATAGATTAATTGACCATAAGTGTGTGGGTTTATTTCTGGGCTCTCTATCCATTGATCTATGTGTCTGTTTTTGTGCCAGTACCATACTTTTTGATTACTGTAACTTTGTAGTATAATCTGAAATCAGGAAGCATGATTCCTCCAGCTCCATTTTTCTTTCTCAAGATTGTTTTGTCTATTTGGGATCTTTTGGGTTTCCATATAAATTTTAAAATTATTTGTTCTATTTCTGTGAAAAATGCCATTGGTATTTTGATAGGGATTGCATTGAATCTGTAGGTTGCCTTGTGTAAGATGATCATTTTAATAATATCGATTCTTCCAATCCAAGAACATGGTATATATTTCCATCTGTTTATGTTATCTTCAATTTCTACAATTTATTTTTCCAAGTACAGGTCTTTTGCCTCCTTAGGTAGATTTATTCCTAAGTATTTTATACTTTTTCATGCAATGGTAAATGGGATTGTTTTCTTAATTTCTCTTCCTGATAGTTTGTTGTTAGTGTATAGGAATGCAACAGATTTCTGTATATTAATTTTGTATCCTGCAACTGTACCAAATTCATTGATGAGATCTAGTAGTTTTCTGGTGGTGTCTTTAGGATTTTCTATGTATTGTATCATGTCATCTGCAAACAGTGACAATTTCACTTCTTTCCAATTTGGATTCTTTTTATTTCCTTTTCTTCTTTGATTACCATGGTTAGGACTTCCAAAACTGTGTTAAATAAAAGTGGTAAGAGTGGACATCGTTGTCTTGTTCCTGATCTTAAAGGAAATGCTTTCAGCTTTTCACCATTAAGTATGATGTTAGTGGTGGGTTTGTCATATATGGCCTTTATTATGTTGAGATGTGTTAACTCTCCACAAAGTGGGTTTATCATAAATAGATGTTGAATTTTATCAAAAGCTTTTTCTGCATCTAGTGAGATGATCATATTGTTTTTACTCTTCAGTTTGTTAATGTAGTGTATCACATTGATTGATTTGCAGATATTGAAAAATCCTTGCATCCCTGGGATAAATCCCACTTGCATGGTGTGTGATCCTTTTAATGTATTGTTAGATTTGGTTTGCTAGTATTTTGTTGAGGATTTTTACATCTATGTTCATCAATGATATCTTTGTCTGGTTTTGGTAGCAGGGTGATGCTGGCCTCATAGAACGAGTTTGGAAATGTTCCTTCTTCTGCAATATTTTGGAATAGTTTGAAAAGGATAGATGTAAACTCTCCTCTAAATGTTTGGTAGAATTCACCTGTGAAGTCATCTGGTCCTGGACTTTTGTTTGTTGCGAGATTTTCATTACTCAAAACTATTTTATTACAAAAACCATCCATAACGAATACTTTTCTGCAAAAATTTGACATAATTTATACTCATACATTTTTATTTGTATTGATCAGGGCTAACAGGAACACTGATCTCTTTATTAAGCAGTGATCATCCACTGAACCACTGGAGAAAGTTCTATTTCTTCATGCTCTGTCATTTTATATCTTCAAACACTGCATTAATTGAAAATTTAATGTTTAGTAGAAACTTTAGAGATAATTTAATGCACTATTTCTCAAATTATGAGTCATAACCCAGTAAGAGTTGATAAACAAATTTATTGTACCACTAATTAAAATTTTTTTTTAATTTAATAAAATAATGATATCAGAGCACATTGAACATTTAGGAAGAACTAGTGAATGAAGCTTTTGTTGCCTGTGCTGAACTATAATGCACTGCTTTTCTAATAGAGTATAACCACTAGGTCCATGGGTGTAGGGCCTGAAGTTCAGGAGTTCTTAAGCGTGAGAAACACTGTTTCAGCTCTTTAAAGGTAGTGATCATGGAGCCTTCCTGACCCTAGGCAGAATGTGTGGCTTCTTTTTTCGTTCCCAGAGATATAAGGCACAAAGTGTGGATAATAAACAACTCATGCTCTAGGCTCATGCATCTTACAAAGTATCATATTATTTTATTATAACCACTGATATGCATGTATGTCTCTCCTTTTATGTTGCGACGTATATACTTGTACATTTTTGGTAAAAAGTAGGCACTCAAATCAAAATTTTCCAGCTCATTTAACTCTTTTTAATAGAAGCAGTTTGAAGGTATTCATCACAGTTACTCTGATGAGAGCATTCTTGAAAATAGTTTTATTTCCCATCATCCAGACTCCATTTTTCTCTTGATTCAATCCAATATTGAACTTTGTTGTTTTTATCTTTGTTAAACATTTCACCTTGTCAATTTATATTGGGCTTCAAGGAAAGTGATAATCCCTTATCTTTTTCCTATGAATTGCTGTTGAAATACAGTTGTTTCTCATCCAGTTGATATTTTTATATTAAATACTGAAACTTCTATTCATCCCCATTACATTTCAATTTCTTTCATTCATTTTTGAATCTGGCTTTCTATAAATATTCTTTTATAGATTACTATATTGTCCCAATTTTCCTTTACCATGCACTTTTCTTTACCATGTCTTCCTTTTTGGTTAGAAATAAACCCATACAAAATTGTTTCTCTTCATTGCTCCCCTAGTCTTATATAGTACTCGCTTCATCAAAGCAAGGCACAAATCATGAGATGCTCTGCTTTTAGTGGAATTAAACTGAAAATAGATACCTCAAAAGATGAAGATTCTTTATTCTACATTAGGAATGAAGCCTGTAATACGTTAAAGTAACTTTGCCATTTTGATTTTTCTGTTTTGGCCTTTATTCTTTTGCCTACCTTAGTTTATTCAACAGTTACCATGTGCTAAGGAATGTATTAGATAATGAAGGATACAAATGAGCCATGATTCTGCTTATATATATACATATATGCATTTAGAAAGATGACTCTCTTTGTAAATATATATGTATACAAATACATATATACATGTATCCACACACATACATACATTTGCATTTTAGAAAGATAACTTTCAACCTTTAAATATGCATTTCCATACTGGGACATACCTTATTGACTACAAATATTACCTGTCATGACCTCTGTTGGACCTATTCCATTTTAATATATTAATGTTTCCATTCCTGAATTTCAATAATGAGTCTTATCTACAATGGGCATTATTGAAATTACATTAATGCCTTGGGTTAAAATTACCGGTGCTCATAGTTTATTATCCATTTTTGAAGCATTTGTTTTTAGACATGTGAGGCTGTAATTATAAAGTTGTTGGTAATGGAGTATTCTCTGAAGCCAAATACTGGGTTATATAATTCTATTTTAGCCACATACTGTGTGACCTTACTTAACTATCCAATCCTCAATTTCCTCATCTCAAAAATGGGGATAAAATCACCTACTTTTGGGGGAATATTATTAAATGAGATAGTAAATATAAAGGACTTAGCACAGTGTCTAGCAAATTGTAAGTATTCAATAAATTGTTATTATTATTATTACTAGTAGCATTCCCAACACTCTGTTCCTGGTAAGTTTTCTATTAAGAATTACTAGTAACATATTCTACTATTTGTCCTTTTTTGTTGTTTGCCTTCTGCCCTCTGTCATAAACTGTTTTACATGTTTATCTGGAGAGAGTGATAAATTTTCTATTTTCTGTCTAATTTTTAAACTGTTTTCATTAAGTTCTTGATAATGGTTAACTCATTTAAAATATTTTTAAAAAACTATTTTTTCTGAAGGGCATTCCAGTAAGAAAGAATAAATGAGCAAAAACCTAGAGCTATGAAGCATAGAGTGTGTTTAGAAATAATTAGCAGTTTGCTGTTGCTGGGACATAAAATCTAGATGAAAGTAGAGGCATAAGCAAGGAGTGGATAGTCTGTTTCCAAGAAACCAAAAATAGACTGATATGAAGAAACACTGTAAAATGGAGGCTGGTACTTCTTTTACTTCCTCCATAATGTACATACTCATGTATCACTGTCCCCCATTCCAGGACAAATTTGAGAACTATTTTTTCTATACTTTCCCCCTTTTGGTCCCCAAAAGCAGAAAAGGCATAGCATGGGTCACATTTCCTCACCTTTTTAAGTCCCAATGGACCTCAACCTTCAAAGAACATTCAAATAACCTAAAGCATTTTTTTTAAAACCTCAGAAAGTTTCTTGACTCATGGAAATAAATAGCTAGAAATATGGGTTTCTACTGAAAAATAATAGTAAAGAATGGAGGCTTGGACAGATTTTGAGGAGTTTTGAAAGCTGGGCAAAATTGCTGAGACTATGCAAAAGACAAATAAAGTCATATCTCCCCAATTAGAAAGTAAGTTGTTTTGGCAATGAATTGTGTTTTATATAATTTTAATCCTCTGAAGCACCTACTGTAATGTTGGGTGCATAATAAGGGCTCAATATCTTTTTGAGTTTGGGCTGATTTTTATGAATACTAGACTAAGAGTTTGGTGGCCTTAACTCTATTATGGGCAATCACTAACTCTATATTATCCAGTTTCCCAATTTATAATAGGAGTACATCTGTTCTGTGGTGCTTATAGGAATGTTATGAGGATCTAAAAGCTGTTTAGAAGTTAAAAGGACTCAAAAAACATAAGGTAGTGATAGCTACTGATAGCGAAATTACTACTCTAATCTGTTTAAATAAATACTTTTAAAATGAATTATTAAACTTAGGCCTCTTTGGAATAAAAACAACATATTACTAAAGTAGTTAGGAAAAAATACGCTTGTTTTTGCAACTCTGTTAGCTGCAGAGTGAGTAAAAATGTCGTTCGAGTCTTTGTATACAGTTCTTGTTAGTAACAGGTATCATTTGTTGGATGCTTACCATGGACAAAGCACTGTTTATAGGGCTTTACATGTAGTGTTATGTCATTCAGTCTTCACACCATGAGACAGATACTATTATTCCAAGCTTACAGATAAGGAAATTGAACTCAAAGAGTTTAAGTAGCTTGCCAAAGTCACACAAATAGTAAGGATTGATCCTGACCTAGAATCCAGGCTGTCAGTTACAGTCTATGTTCTGAACCATTACATTAAATTTCCTTAACAATGTCTAAAAAGGTACTGTCTCTGACCTCTATTTGAAATGAATGACACTGTTTATTGAAGACCTAAGAATAGGTATCCACTGTAGAGTTGGTGTTGACTACCAAGCCCTCATCACTGGGCACAGGTTAATAGTATAGCCAGGAGAATCTCAGTCTCCCTCAGTCCTGGAGGGACCTTTCCCTCCTCTGCTGGCCTGTAATTTAGACTGATCTGCTTCTGACCTGTGGAGTTCTCCTAATTACAGAGCGCTTATTCTCAGAAACTATGGTTACTCAAAGTTGTAACTTTAGGAAGATACCCTTCTGAGTTTAATTCTACCTATAAGAATCTTCCAAATAACTAAGAAGCACTTCTGTGGTTACATTATTAGCTTATGAAGTCTTTGAGAACAGGGGAAACACCAAACATGTCTTACTCAACTTAAGTCCACAGCACATAAAAAATGTTTATTAAATGAATGAATAAATGCGTAACGAACAGTTAATTCTAGATCCCATTTGTCCTCCCAATGATATTACCTGTGTTAAAATAATATTTACTTACTGCTTTGCCGATATTTTCTTATTTAATACTTTTATCTTTACTGTACATGATATAGATTGAAGAACACATGATAACTTTCAACCTGTTGTACATTGCTGAATATCAGCAAATTAAATTTGTGCTACCACATAAAGGTCTACAGTGAATGCCTTATGTGAACAATAGTCAGTTTTAAAATGTGCATAAGAACAGGAATTAAGCTTATTTCATATAACACAGTATGGCGCACATTCATCACAGTGCCTAGCATATAGTAAGTAAATGTGTGTTAAATAAAGAAATAAGAATAGGAAGTCTTTGATTAATCTTGAATCAAATGGATATATACCGAGACTTTTGCAAATATCCAAATTTACGAACATCACAATAACAATTTTCCCTGTAGAAAAATGTCAGACAACATATCTGGGGATATTAAGAATCTACTGGGAGATAGGTATATATGCCTCCACACTTTTTTATCTATATTGTCTCTTTACCTCATGGTCTCTGATACAGCAGGTTTTGCCTCCATCTTGTATTGCAGTTTCTTTTTCTTTCTAAGCCCTTACCACAAGCTTGTTTAAATGGTCAAGACTCTCTCATTCTAAAATAAAATAAAATCATGTAAATTTTAAAAGTTATTCCTTTGATTTTATCCCTTTCTTAAGTTTCTTTTGTAATTTCTTCCTTGAATTCATTGCTGATCTTCTTTAAAAGATAACTTAAAAAAAAAAAAAGATAACTTGTGCTCGCTGTCTCCCATTTCCACTGCTCAGTCATCTTAAAGCATCATCTCTGGTTTCCACCTTTACTTTTCTCTCTCAAAAATCACCAGTGTTCTCTTAATTGCCAAGTTCAGTGGCCCTATTTTACTTGATATCTGCATCATTTCCTAATTCTTTAAGAGTCGTCATTCCCTGGCTTACAAAAGTCCAAGCTACTTTCCTCCCAACCATATGATTTCCTTCTCAAATAGCTTACAAGAAGCCCGAAGTCCTTCTCAACTTCTCTAATTGGAAGCCCCTCATCAAATTTACTGCCAAATCCTGTAGATTTTATCTCCTAAATCCGTCTCCAATCTTGACCATCCCCCCACTCCTCATCCTATTATTTCACCAATATCAATAGAATTACCATCTGAAACACATTTCCATGGGGGGGAGAAGGGCAGTCTTTATCATGAGCCACTTGATGGTCTTGAGAAGATCTATTTCACCAGTCTAATATCCCATGACTTATTTCAGTTCTAATCACATAGTTCCATGAAGTTTATACATTTTGACTCCATAATTTCTTATTAGAAATTCTCTTCTTACCCCTGTCATTCTCTGCAAAATCTAGCAAAACAAAAAAAGGAACTTTGAGTTGCCTTTCAAGACACTGTCAATTTATTCACTCAAACATATTGTTGTTTGTTGCTCATGATACCTAGCAATTCTAATTCTGGGCAAGGCTCTGAGACTCCCCTAAGTAGAATTACTACCTGCATAACATGAAATGTCTATATTGCACTCTATTTCTCTGTTGTGTATCTGTCTATCCTACTTACTAATCTTGTGAGCCACTTGAGAACAAGAACTGTGGTCATATACACCTTTGTATTTCTAGTAACTAGCACTGTACCTGGCACAAATGAGGTGCTTGATCAATGTTAATTGGCATCATGTAAGTTAATCTCACTTTTCCTGAATACATTTTTATCAGTTATATTTTTTGAAAGTGTACAATCATAGAATAAACTAAGCAAGACAATTCCTAAGTCAAATTAAGTTAGCAGCTTACTCTTTTTTTTTTTAATAAATTTATGTATTTATTTATTTATTTTTGGCTGTGTTGGGTCTTCGTTTCTGTGCGAGGGTTTTCTCTAGTTGCGGCAAGCGGGGGCCACTCTTCATCGCGGTGTGCGGGCCTCTCACTATCGCGGCCTCTCTTGTTGCGGAGCACAGGCTCCAGACGCGCAGGCTCAGTAATTGTGGCTCACGGGCCTAGTTGCTCCGCGGCATGTGGGATCTTCCCAGACCAGGGCTCGAACCCGTGTCCCCTGCATTAGCAGGCAGATTCTCAACTACTGCGCCACCAGGGAAGCCCAGCAGTTTACTCTTTAATGAAGCTTCTCCTCCCTGGGGAGAGGGCAGGGAGGAAGGAAGATGGAGGAGAAAAGAAATCAGTCAGAATTTTCGTATCATTGCCTGACATGCTCAGGGAACACTTTGTAGAGTCCCATCCGGGTATTGACTGGGAGTGTCCCTTCAGCCCTTGCCTATTTCCTTGTCTTGAGCTATATAATTCCTCAGGACCATGATCCCTATGAGATGGCAACTACTCTCCATGAAGAGTACTACCATCTAGCCAACGGATACCCAAACTCCCTCTCCCTTATTACACCTAATTGATCACCAGGTATCACCAATGCTACCTTGTCTTTGTCTACTCTGCATCCCCACCACCTCCACCCAATGTCAGACCTCCATCATCTCTCAGTTTTACTGCTACTGCCTCCAAAAAGGGCTCCCACATTCATATTCTCCTCACTGGTCCAGTTCTCACATAATGATAAGTGGTCTTTCTAAAAGGTAAATCTGGCCATAGCTCTTTCGGCTTTCTAACCTTTCAGGAGCTGCCCATTGCTCCCAGTCTATACTTCTTAACATGGCCTACAAGTCCCTGCAAAAGTGACCATTACTGACCTTTCCAACCTTATGTAATAGTACTTCCCACCCCTCCCCAGCCAACTACACTGATCTTTTGTTTCCTAAAACTCCTCATGCTTTATCAGGTTCTGATCTTCATTCCTGTTCACTCTATCTGGGATATTCTCTTACCCCATATTTCTTCACCTGACTCACTCCCACCCCAACTCATCCTTCTGGCCCCAAATGTCACTTTTTTCTACCCTGTTCTTCTTAGACTGAGTTAGGTGGTGCTCTCAAAATACCCTATACTTACCCTATCATAGTGTGTAGCAATTGTTGCTTGTCTTGTCTTATTTTGAGCCCATTAGCTACTGGGCCTATTATGTTCACTATTTTATTTTTTCAGGTCCTAATTTTGATGTTTAGCATATACTAATATTTTTTAGTTGAAAAGATCAAATATCAGCAATTACACATATTACAAACTATAACTGTTACGGAAATTGTTGCCATGTATCCAGTAAGCAAATGACATATTCCATGTGTTATCTTGTTCAGTCCTTATGACAACCATGTAAAATAGGGATCATTTTACAAATTAGAAACTACAGCTTATGGAGGTCAAGATAATTGCCTGAAGTCCATAAAACCAGTCGTTGTGATTAAAACCCAAGCTTGTCTGACTCAAAAGAGAACTCTTCACCCTTTCACTGTAGTTATACAGTTCCCCTATCCAGTAGACACTTTAAAAATATTTGTTAAATATGTTATCATTTAACATTAAAAATTAATGTCAAAAGAATATTAGAGATTCTGCACTCATTCAGCAAAATAAATTTAACAATGGAAATTATTTGGTTTACAATTTTGCTTTCTAGCTTGGGAATTATAAATGCAATTTTGCAATTTTTTGCTTCTAATTCATTTGCAATCACAATAATTTTCTCTTGGCCCATTATGTGATGAGAGGTAATACCTCCTTTGTTCCTTTATAGCTAATCATCTATATAAAAATTCACTTTTGACATACTTTAAAGCAGAATTCAGAGTATATCAGAGCTGTATTTCTTCACCTTTACCCCTACCTTAGGCAAGTGTTTGAATAACAGTAGATTTCACAATTAATAAGAAAATTTTATATTTATTAAATATGAATAATCCACCAAAGATTGTCCTTCCAATGTAAAGCTCGATGAAGAAATCATCTGAGTTGTAGGGATGATATGGGAATTAACGAGTTAATATTTGACTTTTCTAACTGCTCTGTGGAAATGCTAAATCTCAGTACAGAGTCTGTTCCTTTGATATTATATTGTTGCCTTGCTGAGAGTTTTTAATAGAAGTCATTTTAATTTTTAATATGCTCAGTGTACACTAGAAATATTTACTAATGCACACTGTACACAATGAAATATTAATACTAATATTTTTAAGGTTGTTGAGCATCTCAACTATGTATGATTTAAGATATATATCTTAAATATATATGTTAATAGGTATATATATATATAACAACAGTAAAATTTCCACCTTTAAAATAGTATATGCCTAGCTTTTAAAATATGTATTTTTTCAGAAATAAAAAATATATATGTGTATACACATATATATACACACATATTCTGTATCCTTTTGACCCTTAAATTCCAGATTTATTTTTAATATATTTTTATCACATTATAAATTGAACTTCTAGTAAACCCTATAAATAAGCTCCCTGTAACAAACCAAGTCTAAAATAAAAGCATAAACATCCTAAGATCAAGTCAGAGAACAACAACAAAAAAAACCATTTAATCACTTACTCAAAGAAATATTGTGGAGTGTACTATTTGCTTTCTTTTGTTTTGCTTCACCCTCAAGGTCAAAATCATTTACTATAGTACAGAACATTTTTAAAAAGCATGAAATGTTGCATAAATCCATTGAGGAGGAAAAATGCTCTTCCCATCAGGGTTGTAGTTATTAAGTGGTTATTGAATGCCCTGATGTACAAGGCGAAGCGGATGCTTCAGATACGCTGTGGTTCCTGCATTCTCTCTGCTCGCTTATTGTCAGCCTGCCAAAAATACACGGACAATATAAGTCCTTACAGAAATTGAGCTATTGAGATTTACATGTGAAAATATACATATTTTTAAATGAACTAGCTCATTTGGAAATTAGTAAATTAAAGGTTGATTAATGGCTTAATAAACATTAAAATGGATATTTAAATAGTCTATTAATCTCAAAGACCATGAGAACCAATTGCTTTATTATGTGAATGGTGAATTTCAAACTAAAATTAAATTTCAGTGTAAGAACAAAAAAAGGAAAAATTAATTGTCCTTATTGGTTTTTAAATCAGTACAAGTACTTATTTGAGAATGTTTTAGTTTTGCTCTTATCCAATTTATTTAGTATTTTATCTGAATTCATATCTCATATGCTAATATAGAGATGGACTCTTTCCATACATCTAAAACTTCTTCCCTTTTTGAGTAATAGTGTTATTACTCCAACCAAATAAAGAACTCAGAACCGCATCATCTTTGATTTCAACAATGAGAAATATAAGAATATATTGCTAAAAGTATATTGGTTGTGAGAGTTTTAATACCATTCTTTTAGTCTGTGATGAATCAAAGAAAAATTAAATAAGGACATTGATAATTTGAATAATATAAATAGCAAAAATGTTATAAATGTATGTTATCTCAAAAATTATACGTACAGAGAATTCTTATTTTCAATGGCCCATGGTATTGACATATTTATACAAATTTCAAAGTAAGTCTCAATAAATTCAAACAAGCAGACATTGTAGGGCTATTATACCAATAAATTCAAGATAGAAGATATCATGTAGGGTTATTAGCTAATCACAATGCAGTTAAATGAGAAATTAATAATAAAATGATAGAAAAAATATAACTACTTGAAAAATTAAAAATGTCCTCCCAAACAATAAGAACTTTTTCTTCCAAAATCTATGAAATTGGACCAAGCAGTCATTGAATGTCTTCCTATTAACAAGGATGATCAAGAAAGGATGAAAGAACATGACAAGAACTTAGTTTGAGAAATTAGAAAAAGAACAACAAAACAAAGGGAACATAAATAAAGAGAAATTAATGAATTATCAATGTAGCAGATGATATTAGTATAGCACGTGGTTCTTAGGGAAAAAAAATCAATAAAACACACAAACTTTAGTGTTGTCAGCAGAATCCTAAGATGACGCCAATGACTCAATAAGCTAGAGTTCAATTTATTAATTTTCTATGTATTTTAATCTATTTTATTTAATACATTTATTATTTAATTTTAAATTTACTTATTAATGTTCTTTATTTAGCTCATCAGTCAAAACCCTTGTTGCCTCCCGTGCATTGCCTAGGCACACTTCAGCTCAGTCACTTCTGTATCTGTTTCATTTTGTGTGTTTTTCTTTTCTTTTTCACACTAATGCTATTTATTTACATTATGTATGAACTTATAGAAAAAGCACTAACTTTTTTCTCTGGTTAACATAATTTATCTAGAGTAGATTAACTGGCCTGAGCCTACTTGCCTGTGGTTTGGTCTTTCTAACATTCACTTGTCGTTTTATCTGATGTCAGTATGAAAAAGGTGGGGCAAGTTTCCCTCACTAGTGTGAGAATCAGGGTCTATCAAGGGGGTCAGCCAGGATGTGGTTTACCAGGCTTCTTTTGCAAAATGTTGCTTTAGGGAGTTATTTAAACCAGATATGAATACTAAATTTAAAAATCGAATCTGTAATCATTTCCCATTCCTGAAATGTATACAAACTCCTTCCAAACCCAAACATTAAACTGCTTCATTTTGAAAACTGATACATACTTACATTAAAATGTGCCTTTGGGCCTCTTGTTCCAGTATGGGTTCATTGTCTGCGGTTCTGCATCATCACTTAGCATGAGCCACACCTGTAATTCATCATCTATGAGTCCAGTTTAGGTTTTTCAAAGAGGACAAAGATTTTAAAGAACCTTATAAGGCAACATGAATTTAGCATCCTTCCAGAAATTTATATCCCAGATACCCCCCCATTTTTTTTGGCCACGCCCATGGCATGCGGGATCTTAGCTCCCCAACTAGGGATTGAACCTGTGCCCCCCACTAGACCACCAGGGAAGTCCCTAGATACCCCTTTTTAAAAATAATTATTCACGCCTAATTTTACAATAAGTTTTTTTTATGTGTTTGTATATGTATGAGAGATTTGTCTTTATTAAGTTTATGCAGTGATTTCAACTTAGTTTTTATGACTACAATAACTAACTTTGTTTTCAAACTCATCTTATGAAATTATGCAAGAGTAAATTCTGTAATTACATTAATTTACAATAGTACAGGTTGATTTGAACACAAACATAACTTACTCTTGATAAGTACACAACTCACCAGGTGGAAGCAGAGATGCACAGGTGTACTGGAGTGTAGCCAACCTCCTGAGAAAATATCAGCACACCACCAGCATCAGTCATTGTGTTCTACAGAGAAAATGCCAAGCATCGTTAGCTTGGTAAGTCAGTTAGTATGGAGGTGGGCTAAATAAAAAGAAGTATGTGCCAAAAGAATTGTGCAGATAAAGTGGTGAAGATGAGAGAGTAATTATTCTTCTTCCACAATGATGGGCAAAAACCACTATAAGCAAAAGCCAGAGAACATTAAGAAGTTCACCTTGACTAAAGGACAGCTTCTGTGAAAGATAGATTTGGGAAATTTGGTTAGAAAGCTAAGTTGGAGACAGAAATTTCATTTGGTAGTAATATCTGAAACAGAGGTATTCATTCATTCACCAAACATTTATTGGGCATGTAACATAAGTCAGGCTTTGTGGTCCACAAAGGTCTAGAATTAGGTGAGGCTAGAATAAGGATGAACTTATTATTTATAGCTGTCCTAAAAAGAAGTGACAGTAGTGAACAGAGAGTTCATAAGAATTTGGAAGATGAAACTGAGAGAAGAGTTATTTCAAAGGTAGAATTAAATGACTTTACTGTCAATATTTGAAATGAATAAGACAAGGAGATTTGAGTCTAGGTGCTGAAAGAATGGTATTGCAAAGAATCGGAATCAGGAACTTGGTTTAAAAAGTAGGTTTAGGATAGAAAAAAAAAACAAAACAAAAAGACATGTCTTTAATTAAGAGCATGCTGAGTTTAAGTGACACTAGGCACACTTCTACTTTCCTGCCATAGTCCAAGCAGATCATGGAATATACTTACATTGCTTAAGATGTGTTTGGAAATTAATTTGTAAACATCTAGAGGATCACTTGTCTATACCTGGAAACTTTCCAGGAACACATCTTCCAACTGAGTACTAGTAATGGGCATTTAATCATCTTTTATATCCTTTTAAAATTTCTAAAATGTAGATTGACTCCCAACTGTATTCATTAAAGGGAAAATATGCTTAGAAGTATAGTAACTAGTAACCTATTACAAAGTTGGTTTATAAGACGAGAATAGATAATTTTAAAGAATATTCTTAAGAATAAAGTTGGATATATTGGCAACAGCTCTCATCTGGAGAAAGTCTGACCCAGTAAGACCTGGAGTAACTATACATAAAAAAAGGTATCAGTTTATTTTGTCATCATCTAGGCAAGCCACATCAGGGGAGGATATTTAGGGAGGAAATAAGTAGACATAAACAAATTAATTTTTTTTTTAATTTTTATTTATTTATTTACGGCTGTGGTGGGTCTTCGTTTCTGTGCAAGGGCTTTCTCTAGTTGCGGCAAGTGGGGGCCACTCTTCATCACGGTGCGCGGGTCTCTCAATATCGCGGCCTCCCTTGTTGCGGAGCACAGGCTCCAGACGCGCAGGCTCAGTAATTGTGGCTCACGGGCCTAGTTGCTCCGCGGCATGTGGGATCTTCCCAGACCAGGGCTCGAACCCGTGTTCCCTGCATTGGTAGGAAGATTCTCAACCACTGCGCCACCAGGGAAGCCCCAAATTAATTTTATATTATTTTAGGTTCACATCAGTACTCACAGTTGCTAACTGGAAAACTGAAATCTGGGTGACCGATAATGATATTTAGTAATGGATACAAAGTTTGATATGGAGCCTGATATTTAGCACTATGTGTGAACAACTGTGATAAGCAAAAGCTGGATTTGTCCAGAAATTTTAAAGACTTTTCAAACAGTATTTTAAAAAAATTTCTCTGTGAGTTAAAGTAATGTTATACCAAAATGTTTTATTATTGCTGGTGCTTAAGTTACTATTATGACATTTGTTTTATAACAAGTATATAATTAGTTTGGCATAATTACTGTAAACAAAGATTAAATAGAACTCATGTCTACACCTACCCAAAAGTTAGTTTTTTGCATCTGATGAAATAATTTTCATGAAGACACTGAATATATGTATTATGTAAAATTCCATTATTGGTTTATGTTATAAACAAGGTGTCTTTGTTTTTGTTTTTGTGTTTCACTTCAAGATTGAATGGTAGATTCTCTTCATCTGTTAGACTCATCTTGATAGTTTTTCTATGGATTATTTCCGCTTTTAAATTGATGGAAGAATTATAATCATGTGAATACACTGTTTCTTTTATTTCAGAAACAGGGCGGTTGCACAGAAGTTAGAGCATGGGCTTTGGGCTCAGGAATAATTCTCTCAAATCTTGGCTTTCTCACTTGTTGGTTATATGACATTAGACAAGTTACTTAACCTGTCTAAACCTTAATTTTATCATTTGTAAAGTGATAACGATTATCACTAACTTCCCCTCTCCCACCCCTCCCTCTGGGGCTTCTCTAATTCATAGGACAGTGGTTTGCTTAGTACAGTTTTTGATGGCCGTTTGTAACTTCATAACATAGCAATCTGACTTCATACATTGCAAATTATGGTAAAGGAGTTTCCATAGATGATTTCCTTATTTCCCCTTCTTATTCAATCATTCTTTTGCTCTAATCTTAAAATCTCTTCATTTCAAGGAGACTCCAGAATCAGTTCATTGTACTAATCCTTTCTTGCTAGGCTATTTCTTAGGTACCAAAATTAAAGTGATTTACTTTTTATGTCCATCTCATGCTCAGAAACTTAATGAAAGTAGTAGCTCATCCGAAGGCAGCACTGTAGACATTGGAACACCTGCCGAGGAACAGCCTGTAGTGGAACCTGAGGAAACCCTTGAACCTGAAGCCTGTTTCACTGAAGGTAAAGAACATGATCTTCATGTTAATCTTCCATTTATAGAGTGCAGTTTTTTTTAGCTGTTGATCACCCAAAACGGACCACTCAGAATAGAACTTGGTAGTCAATCTATTTCAATTACCTCTTATATGCTAACAGATTTAAAATCTCATGTTATGTTTTGGTTATATCTGCCCATTATGTGTGAGGGACCATGAACATGGAGAAAAGATATTTTAATGTAACCAAAACTAATGACTAATTTATAATATTTCAAATAAAATGGTGATTTCGCAGTCAGTTGGCATCTTAAACAGTAGTCAAGGTTCTCATACACAAAAGTTACTTTAAAAATAATTTTTTAACTGTTAAAGTCAAATGAGTTGCAAATGCTCAAATGTATTTTTTTAACAAAATCATTATTTTCCAATGCTTGCTGGGTGAAACAGGAAATAAGCACTGCCCGATACCTGATCCCTGCACAGTATCTAGATGAGCCTGGCACAATATGAACAATAAGTCTAAGAGCTTTGTTTTCTCCATGATTAGTATTTCCCATGGTCTGAGTTTCTTGGGAATTTGAGTTTTGAAGATATGAATATACTTGCATATTCTCTATTTTGTGATTTTTTTCCTCATAGGCCTGATGTATATTTTCTCCCTCTTTTCCTGTATAAATTATACACATCACTCAAAGTCCTCAAAACTACCTTCATCTGACCATGGTGGAAAAAACTTCTTATTCCTCTGAACAGCTATAAATAAAGATATTCTTTAATTCACCTGATAACTAATCATGTATTATATTATGAGGGTTCTTCTCTTTCTCTTTTGAACTGTTATATGTATCTTTACTGGCCTTCTTCCTCCCTTCCTCCTTTCCTTCCTTCCTTACCTTCTTTCCCTTCCCCTCCTTTCTCCCTTTTCTTCAAGCATACCTGATTTTTTTTTAGACTTGAGGCAGGGTTCTTTTGTTTATATCTGTTCTTAAAAACCAGATTGTAGGTTTCTTGGGGGCAAGTCCATGTTCTGTACCTTTTTTCTCTTTTTCTTTTTTTCTTTTTTTTAAACTATCCTCTATGGTGATTACAAAGGTGCTCACAAATTTCTCTTGATTTAATTATTTTTTTAATTTTATTTTTTTTATTGGCGTATAGTTGATTTACAATGTTGTGTTAATTTCTGCTGTACAACAAAGTGATTCAGCTTTATATATATACATTCTTTTTTATATTCTTTTCCATTATGGTTCCTGTTGATTTAATTCTTGTTAGAGTGAGTGAAAGCAGTATAGGGAAGGCAACACCAAATCAAAGCAGGACTATGCAAATCACATTTTAGTGGACTAAATTAATCTTGAAAATTATATAAGCTCTTCTAGGAGCACCACAAGAGAACCTAAACAGTAATAAACAGCATTGTTGGGTGAGAACTTTATTATTACTCTGCATCCTCTTTAAAAGGGACGTTTTCTGCTTATTATTAATTTTCACTTTGAAGTCCTTTCCTAGAGTGACTTCAACAAAGTGCAATAGGATGATATAGTACAAGACAAAGCTACTTAACATGTACTTGTACTTTACAACGTTCTTTCTTGGACAATAACAGTTGGGTCAGAAAAAACAGGTATTATCCAGGGAACCATTTAAAGAGGCTGAATAATTTTCACAACTTCACTCTGCTAATGGATGTGCTCTTACTACTCTAGGCTTAGAGAGTTTTCCTAGCAAGATAGAGATGGCAGTAGCAATGAGAAGATGAATCCGGGACACGCCAAAGGGTATCATTGAAGCAGCAGAAGTTGTTTACCTACTCCTGTTTGAACATTATACTTGCAGGCTGTGTACAAAGATTCAAATGTTGTCAAATTAGTGTGGAGGAAGGGAGAGGAAAACAATGGTGGAACCTGAGAAGAACGTGTTTCCGAATAGTTGAACATAACTGGTTTGAGACCTTCATTGTTTTCATGATTCTCCTTAGTAGTGGTGCTCTGGTGAGTGAATATTAAGCAAACGTGCTATAATGCCAAGTCTTAGAATCACGTAATACTAATGACTTATTAATCCTTTCTGTAGCATTGTTTTATTATCCAATGCATTATTTTTCCTGAACCCTCATTCTACATCCATTTCCATGGAATCAGCCATCACCTCTGTTTGATAACCCCCAAACTGTTATCTCCATTTATGACTTCTTCCTTAAACATACGTGCATCGCTATATCCATCCATCCATACACCCATCCACCCATATCCCCACCCACCCACCCTTCTACTCATCTCCAGTGCATCTTTAATTACCCCACTTCATTCTTACAGACTATATACAATGTATAACTATGCAGTTCTGGATTTACTTTTATTATGTATACATATACTTCTAACAAGCTATTTATTAATTTTTGCTTATTATTAAGTAACCCCCCAAATTTGTCTCCCTAGTTTATTCATTATAACCAAAGAACATGAGTATTTAATTACTCATATTTTAACAAGAAAGTAAGCATGGCAACTACAGTAAAGTCCTGTGATTGGGGATATAACTTCTAAGTTCTGATGAATTTTGTTTATGAATGATATTATTATTATCTCTTTATGGACAGTCAGTAAGTCCTTAGGAACCACTTCTCTGTCCGTTTTGAATTGTGTCCACTGTTCTTATGCTACTCAGAGAACAATGGATATTGGTAACAATAAATATTGGGCAGCGTGCCTAAGGGATCATTTAAGGACTGGTTTCTCTCTATATAAAAGTGTTCATCAGAATCAATTTCTATTTATATGAAAATCGTTTACAAAAATATAAAGGATAACATATAGATAGCATTTTAGAAAAATGCTGACACAAATAGACTACTCAAGCCATAAGATAGATGTAGATAGAGAGATAGATAAAGGATGGAAAGATGATAGAACTTGCCTGATTGAAACGCAATTACTTAGGTTTCTTTAACTTAAAAGTGTATAATTCTAACACAGGCCTATATTTTTCTGCATATTTCTCTGATGAAATAAATTTTATCTACATGCCACTTTAGACTAGAAATAGTTTTTCACCATTTAAATGAATATATACTTAGATATAAAATATCAAGTGAGGTTCATATTAGAAGAAGAATACATATTAGAGTCTAAATGAGAAGTAATTTCATCTTACCATCCTTGTCACACCATATCTTTGCTGAGAAATATAAACTATCAACAAAATGAAGGGGACAAAGGGAACAAATGAACTCAACTGTATAGTAAAATTAGGCAATGTGATGATCAATTACAATTTCTGCTTTATGAAAAATATAAGCCTTCACTTTTTATTTCTTCAACCTCCTTTCTATGGCAAAAAATAAAAATAAAAAAGCCAACAGGAGGAAGCAAAAGATATGAAACAAAAGGAATAAATAACTTCAAGTTAGGGTAGCAGCATCAAGATGTGACATCAAGAACTATTTCCTGAACAAGTCAAATTAATTCATTAGAGTTATGCTTTTACTTCTTCCTTCCAGTTATATCAATAGAGAGCATAACTTTTCTCCTGATTCATTAAAAGATCTTTGAGAGAAAGAAAAGACAGCGATAGCTACTCTTCCTCTGCCCTCCTGTTCCAATGAAATGTCATATATATAAAATCAGGAAAAGATATTTATATGTGGTCAGAAAAAATAGCTTATAATAGTTGTAATAGTATAATAGTTTCAGAAAGCTAAAATGCATAACTTTTCTTTATAGGCATTTGAGGATATATATATTGATCAGCGAAAGACGATCAAGACAATGTTGGAATATGCTGATAAGGTTTTCACTTACATTTTCATTCTGGAAATGCTTCTAAAATGGGTGGCATATGGCTATCAGACATATTTCACCAATGCCTGGTGTTGGCTAGACTTCTTAATTGTTGATGTAAGTATCCTCCTATCTTTGTCTTCCATTCAAGGTAATTTGTCTTATCTATAAACTAATTCTAAAATAGTGAATCTTTGATCACTCTGTTATGTTGACAGGATATGCTACTTAATAGACACTAAACTAATTCACTGAATAATAGTGTAGTTTTTGTAAGAAATAAGCTAAATTAGTACTGATTTAGCATGGGGGGATGGGATTTGTGGTGGTTATCTAGAATAAAAAGCTGGGAAAAAACATATCAGAACTTTGTAGGGAGAGTGGTGAAATAGGGTATGTTGTTTAAATTACTTACCGTTGTGAATCAGACAGAATCGAGTTTGAATCCCAGCCCCACCACTGATTGGTTGTGTGCCACTGAGTAACTTGGCTCTTGACTCTGTAAAATGATGATATTAGTGCATACAGAGTTAAAGACATTCAATAAACAGTGATGATGGTGGAAGCTGATGTCAATTTTTAAAAATTCTTTTTGATCTTCTCAAAGTTTTTAAAGGATATGTTTAAAGAGTAGATTATATAGATTATAACTCCATTATAGGAAGTAAGATGTACGGGGTGTAGTGAAAAACTCTACTTCATCCTGTGATGGGGAGTTTCCCCAGTGTAACTATAGATTTGCAGCAAGCCCGTAATGTACCAACAGCCCTTCACAGAGTTTGTAAACCTAATGATTAATATTTCTTCTACCCAAAACAAGTGGCTGCCTTTGAGATTTGTTAAAGGTAAACATCATGTTATATGTTGTAAGTTTGGCATAATTTCAGTTTTAGAAAAGTGTGTTCGAAATATTACAAACTTCATAGGCAACAGTTTTATTACCCAAAGATGATAATCCAGCAGAACTATGCAGATTTCTTATGGAAAGTATTTCTAGAACTAAGGGTCATGCATATATATTATATCTCTTTAATTCTGAAAAAAGGCAAACCCAGAGATATTTGAAAAGCTTAACAGTGTTACTATGAAATGAGTGAATTGAAAAAAGCCTCAAAAGAGTGATAAGGGGTTCATATCCAACATATACAAACAGCTCATACAACTCAGCATCAAACAAACAAGCAGCTAAATTAAAAATGGGCAGAAATGAATAGAAATTTTTCCAAGGAGAAAATGCAGATAACCAATAGGCACATGAAAAGATGCTCAACATTGCTAATCATCAGGGAAATGCAAATCAAAACCACAATGAAGTATCACCTCACACCTTTCAGAATGGCTATCTTCAAAAAGACCACAAATAACAAATATTGGCGAGGATGTAGAGAAAAGGGAACCATTGTACACTGTTGGTGGGAATATAAATTGGTGCAGCCACTATGGAAAACAGTATGGAGGTTTCTTAAAAAGCTAAAAATAGAACTATCATATGATCCAGCAATTCTGCTCCTGGGTATATATCCGGAGAAAATGAAAACGCTAATTTGAAAAGGTACATGCACCCCAATGTTCACAGCAGTATTATTTATAATAATATAAAGATATGGAGGCCAAGATATGGAAGCAACCTAAGTGTCCATCAACAGATGAATGGGTAAAGAAGATGTGATATATATGTGTATATATATATATATATATATACATATATACACAATAGAATGCTACTCAGCCATAGAAAAGAATGAAATTTTCCCATATGCAACAACACAGATGGACCTGAAGTAAGTCAGACAGGAAAAGACAAATACTGTATGTTATCACTTATATGTGGAATCTAAGAGTAAAGCAAACTAGTCAATATAACAAAACAGAAACAGACTCACAGATATAGAGAACACACTAGTGGTTATCAGTGGGGAGAGGGAATGGGGGAGGGACACAATAGGGATAGGGGACTAAAAGGTACAAACTACTGTGTATGAAATAAATAAGCTACAGGGATGTATTATACAACACAGGGAATATAGCCAATATTTATAATAACTTTAAATGGAGTATAATCTATAAAAATTTTGAACTACTATGTTGTACAGCTAAAACTAATATAATATTGTAAATCAAATATACCTCAATAAAAAAAAGAAAGAAACCTCAAAAGAATAATTGCTTCAGCATGTCACAAATAGAAAAAGTTTCTAATATTTGAGATTTCAAGCATTAGAAGTTATATCATATTTCAACTGCTCATAATTTTTCACACTAGGCTTTAAATCTAAATATAATTTAATCCTTTTGAAAATTCCTGAGCTTTGCTTTTCTCTATTATGCTTATTCCATGTCTGGATTTTTAGTGGAAGAATGATGATTTTATTTATTATTACGAGTTGGTTTTTAATAGCCATTTCCGAAATATTTTAGGAAAATAATTCTGAAGGGAATTTTATAGTTTTGCAATAATAATACTTTTATTTTTCACGGTTCTATTTTAATTATTTCATAAGGATCAGCGTATCACTCTAAAAAAGGACAAAAGGAATTATAGCACATCTCAAGTAAACTAAAAAGCATATTAAACATAAGCCAACTTAATACACTTAAACATAGAAAATTTTGCAAAAATAGTATCCAGTGTATTTGGAACTATCCAATACCAGCTATTCTCAAACCAAAGAAATTCTAACTCTGGATACAGAGTTTTGGTCTTTATTTAGAGAATTACACATCTAAAATTTTTATTTCTTAGTTTTAGTTGCATATTTCATGCAAATGAAGTTAGTTTATTTATTTCTTTGTTTGGTAAACATTTATTGACTGGCGATTTTGGGCCAGGTACCATGGCAGAAGCTCTAGATTAGTATAAAAATTTTGAGTAAGTTTCATGATGGAATTACTTTTAAGTTACATTATTTACATAGGAATAAACTTTAGATAAGTGAAAACACAAAGTATTAGCAAGACAACAAAAATTCATCTTCAAAAAATCAACCTCAAAATTAATATGACAGTGCATTAATTTCTGTGAGTATCAATTATAATTAGTTGAAAATACCAACACAGGATAGATATTTCTTGCTTTTTCTGGTACAATAGCAGTTTTTATATTTTATTACTAACCATTGGCAAAGCCCTAAATTCAGCAGCAACTTAATAAAATAAAGGAAGAATAATCAATGACATTTTCCTATACCTGGACTTCTTCCTTTTTAAAATCAATTTTTACTTAAGTTTTCTAGCTAACTGAGTAATTAATAAATCACATGACATTTAATTTTTTTATTCAACTAGTTTTTAATTAACATCATGAAAGCTACTTTCTTTGCATCCAACTAAAAATATTTCCTTAAAATTTTAAAAGGTTTACTGAAAATATGTAGCCATTCATCTTCTGAGTATTTATAAACAAAAATTGTAATTACCACAATGTTGTAAATAACTATACTTCAATAAAATAAAATTTTTTAAAATTGTAATTATTGTATTACATAGTAACTGCAAATTGAATGACAATGATTCTATTTATTTACTTTTGTGTGTGTGCAGGTTTCATTGGTCAGTTTAACAGCAAATGCCTTGGGTTACTCAGACCTTGGCGCCATCAAATCTCTCAGGACACTAAGAGCTCTGAGACCTCTAAGAGCCTTATCACGTTTTGAAGGGATGAGGGTAAGGAAAATGAAAGAACCTGAAGTATTGTATAGAGCCAAAATTATTAAAGTAAATTTTAAAAAAGGAAAACTCATGCATGCAAAAGGAATGGCAAATCCTTGCAAATTGCTACTTTTTCCTTTTATCTGTTGCATATTTACTTCTAGGTGATATGCAAGAGAACTTAGGCCTCCCTTGAAATGATATGATATCATTTATCTGCCGTGCTCATTAAAATGGCTTTATTTCCTAATCCATTTTGGGAGTTTCCTTACAAACCCGTACACAAAAAAACAGATGCACTATTAAAGTACTATGTGTAATGATGATGATAATAATCAACTAAAGTGAATTCTACATCATGTGCTTCTCATTTGTGGTGGTCTAAACTGTACTTAATTAGTTTTATTGAAAACAATATGAATCATACATGTGCCTAAATATAAGTGTAAAGGAAAAAAATTTTTAATTGTCAAAATTTTGTCTGTACAATGCCAAAGTTTGCATTATTTGAATGTATTCAAGGGTAGATATTAAATATTAACTGAATTTAAAATTTTTTTAAAGTTATGTTAATATAGCTTCCATTTATAACTGCATTAATCTTCTTAATTTATATAAATAGCAATATCAACTTAAAGATTATATATAAATCTACACAATTTTTCATGAAAATGAATTTAAACTTTTATAACATAATGAATAGAAAATATAATTTTGACTCATTACCATAGATGATTTATAAATTAACCATAACTTAAATATCATTTATATGAGTCACAGAAAATTTTATATTACTCCTTTTAAGGAAATATTAAGGCATTCCCTATGATTCATAACAGGTTAAAAAATTTGCCATTATTGACTTGTTACTTTCCATGCCTTTTTAAAAATATGAAGTATTAATGTATAAGATGTATAACACAAAAATTTAGTTTCTTTGTTTTAATCAAATTTCCTTTTACTAAAACAAAGCTGCTGAACTAAGTGTAAGTGTGATTCCAACAGGAAAAACATTGCTCTTTTGCTGCCTAAGATTTCGTTATGTTTATAGAAACCAAGCTGTATTGTAGACCTACATTTGCATTTTCTAGTTTGTTGATAGCCTGATGTGTTCTTCTAAAATAAAATTTATTATAAATGTCACCTTTTAAGAACATAAGACTTTCTTATGAAATCTTCAATTGAAGACTTCTGCAATTTCCCTAACATATATAAAAAATGTTTCCTCACTAGAAACAATTTAACACAATATAATATGGTCTTATTTTATTTCTCACAGAGATCCTCACAGTTTATTAAAATGTTATTGGAAATTCTCTTCAGGATATGTGAAAATTAAGTTTATTTTCCAATTAAAATGTCACTTTTGTTTTAGACTGGTAGTTTCAGTTCTGGAGAAAAATATAATTTTTATACATTCTACTTAAACATTTTTTGATTTTTTTTGAAAACATTTGATTGATTCTGCTGAATCAAAGTAATACATTCGAAAAGTTTTCTGAAATCTGAACAATGCTAAACATTTGAAGCTGTTGTAATTATTTCAAATTTGACCTTTTGGAAGTTTATTAAATCCATGAATCAAATGGCCAGATATTTTCATATTTAACACCTTATTTCCATAACAATATTGACCCTGTGAGCCTTTAATTTTTACAGAAATAACCTTATCTATAATTTTGATCAATAATGCTTTTTATATTATAAGGAGAGGCTAATTTTTGAAACTTGGAGTTTTAAAAACAAAATCCTTATAGATGCTGATAGGAGATGAACTAATCGTTTAAATTGTCAGATTTATGAATATGGTCCTTGCCTCTTAATGACAGCATATATACAACCCTAAAATGGCTGGTGATTTCAACATGTATTTGGCATTGTAGAGACAAAATAACCTGATTATTGATTCTATTTTTGTTTCTTTGTTTCTGGTATTTGGAATTTTTGACTTTGTAAACAATATAATCATGGATGATGGTGAGGATGGAAATAATAATGATGATTATATTTGGGAAGTTAGCTTTGAATATATTCAGAAACTCTCATTTTATTCTTTTCCCTAGCAGCATAAAATCACAATAGCTATGTCAAAGCGTAAATCAGGCTCATTTTATTTTTGTTTTGTCACTTTTTCAAAGCATGTGCTTTAGTGCAACATTACCAAATAAAGCATGTTGTACAGTGCTTGATAAGAAGTTAGAAAGTAAGAAATAAATTATCATCACTTTGCCCTTTATGTTTTGCATGTCTTATGCACATTTCTGGCTGACAGCTTTGAAACATTTATTGTATTTCAAATTTCCAGTCCAAATTTTCAACTTGTAAAATTGAACTGAGTGAATTGATGTCATGGATAACTTAAGTAAAATAAATTTTGTATTTTTAATTTCCTTGTCTAGGAAATCTTAAATACCTTCTTTTTCAAAAGAACTCAAGCCTTGATTGATAGGTAAACAGAGAGCATCATATACAAAAAGTAACACCAAATGTTCTGTCATATCAGATTTCTAACTAATAACAAACTATATATTTCTATTTTATATAGGATAATCTTGCTCCAACTTGGATGGGGTGGAGCGCTGGTTCCGCCCCTCAGCCCTTTATTATGGGTACTGTATTACCCCTTTTGCTTCCTTTCATCCTTTCACTGTGACTTTGTGTTAGTGGGATGAGGGAGGGCTTGGGAAGGGTACTATCACACCACAGTAAGGAAAATACAGTATTTACATTCTAATCCCCTATTTTCAATTGTCTTAAATTTTCTTTTGAGAAAAATACCTTTTGTGAATTTACGCTCTGTGGATTTGAACCTCAACTGCTGATATCTTTATTAAGTTTCACTCAATATGATTTAGATGTGTGTATACTGAGTTATCCATTTATGGGGAGGTTATCTGATTGGTGAGGGTGGGGGACCCTGGTTTAGAATGGTTGCGTGAAGTTTTTAACTTATCAAGATGATGATGCTGTTTGAGGCATTTAAAAGAACACTTGCTATTTTCTACTTTGGTCCGGGGCCTGAAAATTGACATCAAGATACCAGCAGTGGCTTCCTTGCCTTGTTGACATGTGTGAGCAGATGCTAGGGTGCAGTATTCCAGGTTTCATAAAACTGGTATTGATTGTGTGATCATTCTCATGTTTTATTAAGTGTAAGTTTATAGGGGTTATTTTTCAAATATAACAAAGCAAAAATATATTAAGATAGAGTTGAGTGAGCACATGTGATTTGTGTTTTAAATAAAGAAAAGTAAATATGAAAGGATCCACTTATTTGACTTATACAGACTAGAACACCCACCTAGAAATAAAACATCTTATTATGTGTATTAAGATAGAATTTAATGCATAAACTTACTTCGTAGACTACATCACTCCCAACTAACCTCTTAGTATCTTAGAAGATATCATAGTGAAAACATAAATAAAAATGAATCTACATTTTGTTTATTCTTAAAGTTTGGGAATCATGTGCAAGGAGGACAGTTTTTATTTTTGAGGGAGAGAAAAAGTTGGAATTTTTGTTTGGATAATTAATGTATCATATCTTTCAAAAATAATTACCGTAATTAAATCCCACAACACAAATGCAGACATTAGATTTTAAAAAGATTCTATTACTCTTCTTCATACTTTAAAATGTGTGATTTCTACTTTGCCTACTTTTGATTTTTATTCACATAGTTTTTCAGTATTTTGATTAAAGAAACATTGCAATCCATGAGTAGTATTGATTTGAAGTTCAAAGACAATTCATTCAGACAAGAGGACATTTCTGCATGTATCAAAATTCCCAACATTAATTTGCATATTTAATTGTCAATCCCTCATTTCATGTTGACTTACTTAAAAAGCAGATAATGAACCAGAGACAGAAAGAGTTTCTGTAAGAGTGAGTTGTGTGCTAGAATACAGAAATTCTATTTTGATGACATTTTACAAAACATTTGTGAGAAGCAACCTCTAGTATTAATTCATTAAGATAGTTCCTTTCTTAGAACCTCCTTTTATGCAGCCTGAAACCTCAATTTGTTCTTTCCAACTTGTTTAGTCCAGTTCTGTCTAGTGCCTTCACCACCTGGGAACCAATTACTGCAGTTCCCTAGAGCCAGAAAGGAGTTAATACCCCTCCCTCTGTGCTGAACCAAGGAAGGGCTTGGGGCTCTTGGGAAAAGACAATCGTTTCTCTCATCCTTCATTGCCTAATTTAATGAGATTTTAAATATGAATGGACCTTTGTATAGTAAATCCTTTTACCTTCATAAAAATAAATGTTTTCTCTGGGCCAAATGTATGCCAACATTGTAAATGTATCTTGAAAGGCACAGCTGCTTATATCATGAATTACAGAGTTAATTTTAGTGTAAATCCAATCCCCAGTTTCAAAAGAAACCCCTCAGACTTATTAGCTAACCCCAAATTATTTTGTGTTCAGCTCTTTATTCTCATCCCATATCCAGAAATAGCATTTAAAAATTATGTGTTGATCAATAAATGCTAAGCTAACCTTTACTTCATTCATTCAATCACCATTTTTGTAGTCCTGTATTCAAAGCACCTGCTATATTCCTGTATTCAAGGCACTCAAAGGCTTGGAGAATTCACAAATATATTTTTTCATCTTAAATTAAAAAAAAAAAAAGCCTACCATCTGTCAGGATTACGGGAATGCCATTCATTAACTCTAATACAGAGCAATCTGGGTACCGGATAAGTACGAGTGACTCTAAGGAAAATTAGTGAGGTCGAATAGAAGGAACACGAGATGCCATTTCTAGTCTACATTCTGAACTTAACCTAGCTTAGCTCATTTTTCTCATTTACCAAATGGGAATGCAGTAGTAAAGTACCTCTATAGTCCTGTCCAGTGCTGGAATTCTGATTTTTGAATTCAAAAGAGGAAACACTCATCTCTATTTTGGAGGCTAAACTAAGAGGTGAAGTGAGGCTCCATGACAGAAGTGCTGCTTGAACTACAGCTTGTGAGAAGAGAGAGTGTTTCAGAAGGGGAGGTATTGGACAAGGAATTTCAAAGGGAAGGGCATCTCAATTCTCTGGTAATGTTATTAGCACATGGTAATTACATTAGTTGGATTGGCATGAAGACTAAGTGGCTAGGGAAGTTAAAACTAGAAATGTAGATTGAGGAGTGGTTTGAACATCAAGGTAAGGAAAATGTTTGATAATCAGTGGGAAGCCATTGAATAATTTTAAATGAGAGTTGGAGATTAATTCATCTTATATGAATTAAAGGAAGGAGGAAATTGGAAGACTCTGAAAATGGTACAAGTATGTACTAACAGATGTCAGAACTAGGGTGGCGATCATGAAAATGGAGAAGTGATAGAGGTGAGAAAGACTTTGAAGAAAAAAGTGTGAGACCTACAGATTGATGTGAAAAGAATTCAAGAAATAGGTGTAGGTAGCCAGTGTTCTGCTCATGGGCTAAACTGGGTGTTGTAGGTAAAAAAACAAACAAACGCATTTTAACATGTGCTTTGTGTATACACAGTAGAAACAGCTTTTTAATCTGGATGGTAGGCAAAATGTTTGGAAAAGGAGGGAAATAAATAATAACTTGATTTCAGCTTTCATATCTTGAATCCAAAGAAATCTAAGTGTATCCACACATTTAAAGTGAAGTATAAAATAAAGACTTATTCATTCAGTTGTATTAATGCAGACGGCCACATGAGATAAAGGTGAGGTGCCATGTGTCAGCCTGGTAGGCTGCATAGCTCACATCATCTGGATCTGCCTAGATAATTCAACTGACTTCATTTTTTCATTCTCATTCCCCCCTTTGTCATTAATGGTTTTATTATTTCCTTTGGCCCACTTTCAGATTGACAAGAATCATAGAGGTACACAGGTAGAATTCAACTTAGCTATGAATGTTCAAGTCTGAGGCATCATCTGCCACTTAGGAGCATTTTAGTGCCTGTCTTTATCTCTCTCTTAGCTACTCATGTGCATCTCCAATGGGAACTGTAGAGAAGGAAGCAAGGACAGTCCTCCCTCCAGTGTTGCTAAATATAAAAACTCAGAGTTTTAATTTGTGGTCCAGGAATAAAGATAAGAGGGGCAAAAGTGCTTCCATTAAAAAAAAAAAAGTAGATAATTATTTAGCACAGAACTTGATATAATCACATCAGATTTAGGAGCTATCATCCCCAAAATGGCATCCCTCCTTTTCTTATTTTCCTAAGAAACTGATTTCTACTACGTTTCATTTAAAATAAGTTTATCAAATTAAACTCAGTAAATGAAACAACTGATATGACTGGAGCTTGAAATAAACGATGTGATGATCTAATGAAATACATAATGCTAAATTGTCTTGCTTCTTATGCAAAAATTATTATTAGTCATAACAATGCATGAATAATTAAGGACAAAATTATATTAGGTATTTAATAATTTTTTATATTTATACATCTGAATTTTTAGTTTAATAAAATATATCAGTCAAATCAACTCTTGTCCCAACATTTTAGTTTCATTCTTTAATATATTGCCTTTTTTAATGAGTTAATTTTCTCTGTTAGGAATTCTTACTTTTTCTAATAAAAAATTTTCTGACTTCATCTGACAGCAAATTCCTCTGATTTTGTTTTCCCTTTAACCTTTCAGTACTTCCTCCTCTCTTTTTAAAAACTTTTTCATCTTTGATATATTATCTAAATTCATTTCCCTAAATGTATTGCTTATGAAAGAATGTATTTCATTTTAAGACATTTTTACTTTGCTTTTAAATATCTTAGAATAATCTTGATAGTTAAAAAAAAAAAAAAAAGAATGACTAAAGATTACTAGGGGAATGTCTTTTCTTTTAACCAACAAGAATTCTGACTTTTCTTTTTTTCCATTTGTGTATTAGGTGGTTGTGAATGCCCTTTTAGGAGCAATTCCATCCATCATGAATGTGCTTCTGGTTTGTCTTATATTCTGGCTAATTTTCAGCATCATGGGTGTAAATTTGTTTGCTGGCAAATTCTACCACTGTGTTAACACCACAACTGGTGACATGTTTGACATCAGCGAAGTGAATAATCATTCTGATTGCCTAATACTAACAGAAAGAAATGAGACTGCCCGATGGAAAAATGTGAAAGTAAACTTTGATAATGTAGGATTTGGGTATCTCTCTTTGCTTCAAGTTGTAAGTGAACACTCTTTTCTCTGAAATGTGTTTATTGTTTGGAATAATAACAAAGTAATGACATACAGCTATTATTTAATTACTAAGAAGAAAGTTTATAACATATTTCCTTTTTTCTAATTTTGATTTATTAGTACAAGTTCATGAGCCCAGATGGGTGGAAATGTCAGTATATTTAAACAGTGCAGACATAGTTGATAGTGGCCAGGTATTTTAGTTCTTTCCAAAGGTCTTTTCTTTCTTCTCATATTACTCTCTCTTCCCATGTGAACAAGTTGATTAATAAATCAATAAATTTGCTATTATTTTTCCTATTGCAATTGGAAAGCTTGTTTCATTGATGGATCACCCCCTCCCCCCAAACATACACCCTTAACACACCTGATTGGATTGTAACAAATTGGTGGGAATTAAATTAACTGCTACTGAGTTGTATCATTTGGATTGAAGATTGGGGAATGATATTTAGGTTTTAGGTTTAGATCCTCATAGCAAAATGAAATAATACCAGGTAACACTCAGACACAGAAATCAAACACAAGCAGCTGTTGTCTCACCCCAAATGGCCTTCAGTACAATTACTTAAGTCTTTTTTTTTTTTTTTCTCTAAATATTGATGTTTTCACTACTGGGTCTTTAAGACTGAAAAATAGTTCACAATTTATAAAAATGTAAAAGATGGTGGCCTCTTAAACATTTTCATTTGATGCTGCTTCTGACTGCAGCTGCATCACAAGAGAGCAGTGGGTAAAAACAGAGTCTAGATCGTTTGAAAAACATTGTAAAAATACTGTTCTATTTTGGCCACTGAAAACTCATCTTAAAAAAAAAAAACTGCATAAGTTCTTTCCTGTGGTTCTGCAGAATCTTTAGGGAAGAAATCTATTTTGTTTCACCAGGGTTGTGTTTTCAATTGTTCAGCCAGGAGATTAAGCAAGCAAACAAACCTGGACTGGTCAAAATCCTTCTGCATCTCTTTCAGAGGTGTCAGTACTGTGATTCTTTTACAAGTTCTTTCCACCTTCTTGTTAGAAATTCTTATTTCTCTTGTAGATGTTTCTGACTTACTCTGAATGCTTATGCAATTAAAATAGAGATTTTTATGATCTGGCAAGTATGATTTCTTTAAATATTATAGTAGACACATGATGATATTTCCTTGGGCCCTTATCCTAACGCTTAACTAATAAACACACTTATAAATATCACTAATTTATATCACTTCCTCCATAAAATTGAGAAAGAAAAATTGAAAATTTCAAGCAATCCCTTAAAATGCTAAACAAGGGGTAAAGATCCTGTATGAAGCCATTAAATAAATTCTGCTACTGAAGTACTGATTTATACTTGGCTTTATACAGAATTATCTCTCTGTTGATTAGCAATTCATTGAAATGGTTCCTTGAATCACTTTTTTCTGTTCCTGTACCTAGTGTGTGATGAACTTGTTCTATCATTGACCTCAGCCATTGACACATTCAACATTTCCCTCTTTGATAGACAAATAAGTTCTATTTTCTAGCTAAGAATCTTTACTTTCTCTTCACTGCCGTCACAAGCACCCTTACTTGGCTTTCTTCCCATGACATCTACCACTTCACAAGTGTTAGTGTTATAAAAACAAAGATGTGTTGAGATACAGATGCTGAAAGCTTTTTGCTAGACTTGCTCACTAAGGAATAATCCTCTCAGGCCCATAGGGCTCAAAATTCATGTCCTAGGGCAAGTAACAAATTACTGTAAGTTATTACACTTGGAATACCAAGTGTACTCTTTTTCACTTTTCTTACCCAAATTAACTCACTCTCATCAAAAATTACAGAGAAGAGGGACTCCCTGGCGGTCCAGTGGTTAAGACTCCACGCTTCCAACGCAGGTGGCGAGGGTTCAGTCCCTGGTTGGGGAACTAAGATCCCACATGCCACATGGCATGGCCAAAAAAACCCCCAAAAAACAAAACAAAACAAACGAACAGAAAAAAAAAAAAAAAAACAAGGAGTATTATTTTTAAAAAATTACAGAGAAGAAAGTGGAATATAGGATTATTTCTAGATGTTATGCTTTAAAATTCTTAAAATGTTAGTTGCAACTGACTTTTTGTATACCTGTATGATCCTTAGAGTGTTACAATCAAGAGAAATCATAAACTTTCAGTCGCTTTGATCACCTTGTAGATAGATTTTAGTGGATGATCGTCAGGTCTAAGTTGTAGTTGTTTTGCTGCTACAAACATTGCCAAATGTGTTGGCATTTGTAAAGCTTTCTAAAAGTATTCCACCAAATCTTGATAGCACTTTATATTGCATGATTCCATTAACTCTAAAGAACTGAGAAGTATTTGTGAGTTGGTTATCAAGCAGGAAGATATATCAAATGACCATTCTGTTTATTATATGGTCTAGAAATGAAGAGACTTACTGAGATATTGTTGGTCCAAAATCCATGTAAAATTTGTTTTGAGATGTCTTTTAAAAATGTTCCTTTTAAAGAAATATATCAGGAAGAATATTTATTAAACATCAGGTCTGAATTATTTTTACTCCAAAGTAAAACATGCATGTCCTTTTTAACAGGCCACATTTAAGGGATGGATGGATATAATGTATGCAGCAGTTGATTCCAGAAATGTAAGTATTCTTTACATCCTAAGTCTTTTCACAATATTGATTAGGCACTAAAATTAACAGAGCATAGCAGCTAAATGGAATGATTCTACAATGAATTTTTAAAAAGGGAAAAGTATGACTCAAGTTAATACTCAAGTATAGTAGTATTTATCAGAAAGATCTTAGTAAGATATATCAAAATGGAAGTCAAGCTAAAGTAACACATGAGTATATTTAATAACTAACAAATATCCGTCTATTAACTATTTTTCTATTTTGTTTCCTTTTTATCTACCAATTATATAATCAATAATAATTTTGGCATGCTGGAGCAAATATGAAGAAATACATGGTTACTATCAGTAGTTTACCCTCCATATTAGACAAGTTAGGGATGTTGTCTAGGTAGCCTTAGATTTCTGTAATAGTCACTTTAAAATCCATTCTTTTATATGATTATAGCATCCATAAATTTACTGGAACCTTTACAGATACTGTTATCATTTCTGTGATCAACAGTTTCCTTCAAGTTTCTGTCACCTAAGACCTACTTTTTTGATTTCTCCTATAATAGTCCTTTTCAGGCTTCAAGAAGAGAATTGAAATCCATGCTCATTCCAACTCTGCTCTTCAAAATTTGTAAAATTTAGTATTTTCTCTTTATCTTTCCATTCTGAAGTCCCATCTTCTATAATCATGAAGAATGAACTTTGCC